>NW_001853311.1:0-1869 GCF_000209125.1 Entamoeba dispar SAW760
AAGGGCTAATGCTAAGATTGTTGTTGATGATGCCAATGAAAAATTAATTGTGGAAATTAATGAAAATACTAAACTACCATTATTCCTTGGAAGAGAAGGAAAAGAGTTTAAAGAAGAAGGAACATTTATCAATTTAAGACCATTCACTGATTCAAAAACGGTTTCACATCTGCACGCCCAAATTGATTATGACCCTAAACAACGGGTTTATCAATTATTATCAATTGGTAGAAATGGAACACATATTGATGGGATTGCACATGTTAGAGAACAAGGAGAGTGTTCTCTTATTGATCGTGCTATGATTCAAATTGGTGGTTTTAGAATGAAGTTCGTGTATTGTTAAAATCTAAGTGGAAGGATATTTAAGAATTTTTTATTTTTTAAATAAACTTAAAACTATCATATAAAAAGTTATTAATAATGTCATTTAATGAAAGGTCAGAAAAAAAAGAGAGTGAAGAAAAAGAAGATACGGTTAATGAAAGGTTACAAGAGGAAGAGGTGTATCAATTATTAATTGAAAACATGAAATCTATAGACATAAATGGAATAGAACAAGAAGAGGCAGTTAGTTCTCAAACACCTAAAGAAGCAATTTATTCACTTTTTTATGAAGGAATGAATATTGAGTATTCAAGGGTTGAATATTATTTTAATTTAACCGATTGGTATATAGGGTATTTGATTCAATTATATAAAAATGGGGATAAATCAATTGAGAAAGAATTACCAGTAGTCATATCATTTTCTATACAAAGAATTTCTGATGTGTTCAAAGAGGAAAGTGTGTTAGGGCTATTAGTGAAGTGGATTGATATTGAACTTCAAGTATTTAGAAGATTTGATGAAGGAATCAAAATTATTGAACAAGTAGTTTCAATTGCAGGATTTAATATTACTAATTGGATGAAATATATTGAAGCACTAAGACTTAAAGGAGATTTTGAAAAAAGTATTCAAGAAAGTAATGTTGAGAAGAATAATATTGAGAGAGAAGTAATTGAGAAAACAAGAAAAATAATAAATAGAATGATCCATGTAATGAAAGGGGCTGATAGAGAAAGTTCAATAGCAGCATGCGATTATGGTATTTGTTTTGAGCAAATTCATGGAAATAGTATAAGTGTGGAAAATATGATAAAGAAGAGAAGAGAGGTAATTAATATTATTGAAAATAAAGAGAAAAAAGCACAAAAACAAGAAGAGTTTACAAAGAAAAAAAAGAGATATGAAAAAGGTATCAAACAAATAAATGATAAAACAAAGAAAGCAACAAGAGTAAGTGAAGACAAAATTAGAAAAGTTCCAAGAAGGGGAAGAATTGGGTTTTCATTGAAGTAAAGAAAACACAAAAGAATTAATTAAATTGATAGATTTGAAAGCTAAGTTATTCACTGACAAAATAAAAGAGAAGAATTCCACTGACAGTTATTTTGTTTACAATCTATTTCAGAAGTTCTATTTGAACAAGTCTGAAAAGTAATGGAAGCACAATAAAATTTAACAAAATTAACACAAGTAATATAAACATTGATTGTTGTTGTTGGGAAATTTTTAATTGGAGTACCTTCTATATAAGGAGAAGATGTATCAGAATTTGAAACACCATAAAATCCTGGAGGTAGTTGATCACTAAATTCAAAAGAACTTGACCAACAATTCCAAGGTAATTCTGAAATGACTTGTTTTGGTATTGTTTCATTAAGAGCAACTGATAAAAGATAAGAATTACCATAATCATTAAACGAACAGGTATAATCAGGTTGAATAATGAATAGAATTCCAATGATAATACAAACAAAAATAAGGAAAAGAATGAGAGTTGTAAAGATAATTGAGAAAGATATTTTGAATTTTTTATTTAAC
>NW_001853311.1:1969-6485 GCF_000209125.1 Entamoeba dispar SAW760
ATATATGTGACAATGAATTTCTCTATGCCAATATAGTACTAATGTTTGTTGAATACTTTCAGATAATCATTTCTTTGTCTCCAACAACTTGTCCACATAACAATAGTAATGTCCAACAATATACCCATATTCCTGGTAATTTTGGTAATGAATATATAATATATCCAGATATTAACGAAAGTATTGATGCAGCAACAAGAGTTATTACTGCTGGTCCCATTGAAAAGTTATATGTAGGAAATTCTTGAAATAAATTATCATGTGATAATTGTGTTGTTTTTAATTCATTTTCAAACTTTTTTGTTAGTTCTAAAGCGTCATTTGCTGCTTTTGATAATAATTCAAGTTTAGAAGAATTATCATTTTTTGTTTCTGATGCTGCTTTATGAATCTCTTTTAATGCTTCAACTAAAATAGGAATTATACCAATAACATCAACAGATAATCCAAATTCATCTTCATGAACTAATTCAGGACATACTTCTTGAACTTCTTGTGCGATAAAACCTAATTTTTTATCATCTTTTCCTATATACTTAAATGATTTACCTGTTAAATTTAAAATTTTATCAACACACCCTTTGAGGGGTTCAATATGCTCTTTTACACGAGCATCAGATCGTTGTAAAAATCCATTTTCAGCTAATACCTCTCCTGCAATATATAAACGTTTTAAATTTTCATTAATTTGAACTATACGAATAAAGTCATCATGTTGTAATACATCTTTTAATTGATCTTCTGGACAATTTTGTGTAACGCATTGCCAAATTTGAATTTCTTGTTGATTTTTAAGTAATTTTTGTTCAAAATTATTAGAGTCTAAATTAAAAGAATTGGTTGTTGTAATTGTTTGTTTATTAGAAAATTTATTTCTTGCATAAATACATTGTTGTTGAATATCAAGCATAGGGTCAATTTCTACCATATACATTTCACATAACCTCTTAATTTCAGATTTATTCTTTATTTTTTTGTATACTTGATTTTTATCTTCATTAAATAAAGGTGAATTTGACAAATGTCTTAAGTGTCCATCCCATACATGAGAATAACAATTGTAATGAGTTTTAACAGATTCTTTGCATCCAGGAAATACACATAACCAACTTTTTTTCTTATTTGGTTGGTTGGGAGTTTCACTCATTTTTTATTGTTTTTTAAAGTTTTTATTTTATTATTTTTGTTTTTATTTTGGTTCTACAAAACTATTTGTTTGTACATCACAAAATAACAGAAATACTACTTTTAATGTTTTATATTGTTGAATTATTTTAGAATGAGAAGTCGTTTAAATAAAAATAATATCACTGAGATTTCTTAAGTATTTTATAGGGCACTATATATTTTTTATTATTTTGATATATATATATCTAATAATAATTATTTAATTTATAGCCAATTTAATAAAATTAATATGGTTGGATAAGCTCTTGTAAACATAAATTCTAATTTGTTTGTTTAATTGTGAATACTTTTAATAAATATAAGTGTTTTGTAACTATGAGGTATTAATGACTAATTTCTTATAATATAACACACTTGTTCAATTTCTTTTTTTTATTATATATTTTTCAATATATTTCTCTTTTTATATATCTCTAATAGTTATACCAGAAGATCATATTATTTTGTCATCATTAGTTTTACCAAACCTCCATAGTTATAGTTTTATACCAATAATAAACATCCTTTTTGAATATTTAAAATATAATACCAATGGTTATTCTGAATAAAAAAAAACATTTATATCTATTTACATCAATACTTTAACTGAAAATATACATGTATAAATTGGTTTTTATATATTTAGAAGATATTTTGGATAAAAATTATAAGTAGTATACTATTTATTTATTTCAGAAATAACTCATTTTTCTATTATATTGATAAGCTTTAATACATGTGCTAGTATATCTAATATTATCTCTTTGAATGACTGGCTTACACTTGTTATACAGACATTTCCAGTTTTTAATTATTTAATTTATGTTATTAAATTCATTAGTATTCTTTTTTACATAACTATGACTTATAAAAAACAAAAAATATATATAAAGTAAATTTTGAATAGATAATAAGAATTTATATTGTTTGATAACTAAACATTAGACGATTTAATGATGCAGATTTATTAACAAGAAAATAATTGATATGTTTTTAAACAAGAACTGTTTTATATAAAATTTAATTTTATTATTTTATTTAATTTAACAACTCAATCTGTTCTAGAGTATGCTAAAAATATGACACCATGAAGTGTTTTTGTTGAATTTAAAAATTAATGAAAGATATAATTAAAATTTTAAAAGAATGCTCACTGTATAATCAACCCATATTATTAAATCATTATTGATTATTTTTCATATCTTCTATTTTTAACTCTTTAATTTATGGTGTAATTATATAATAAACCTTATATGGATACTCAACAAAAAATGAAGATTAACAAATGTTAGTATAATTTCTAACATATAGAATTAACAAAAGATTAAAAAAAAGATATATACTTATCAAAAAATGAAATTAAGGTTAAATTAAAACTATAATATAAAATTCGAGAAAACAAAAAATAAAAGCATATTACAAAAATTGAACCAGTTCATTTACAAAATTAAATTAATAAGTATTTCTTCATTAATAATTTAATTAATATACCAATAAAAATACAAAAATTGTTGTAGTTTATATGTTCTTATTTTTTAAGTCTCACAAAAATAATTAAACAACACTTTAATCTAAATAAAAATAGGTAATACAAAGAGAATAAACAAACAAAAGAAATCAATTACCTAAATTACTTTTTTATTTAATAGAATTGACCTATACTGAAACAATATAATGAAAAGAAAAAATAACAGAATAAAAGTTAGTTCTTATACAATTAATTAGTGTGTCATTGTTATTAAAAACAATTCTCTGTTCATTATTAAATAGTATTTAAACTAATATTTGATAAACCATAGAGGAAAGAGTTAATAAAATGGGTATAATAAAGAAAAACAAATAAAATATAATCAATAAAAAATAATATTTATTTTAGATATTTTTATAATTATTAGAACTTAATAAAAGAACAAAAAAAGTAATTAAAAAAAGGCAAAACATTAGAAAACTAAATTATGTTATTGGTTGTGTCATAACTCTTTTTTATTAGAAAAACTAAAAAAACTAAAAAATAAACAAAGTGAAAAATGCAAGGAATCAACGTTGATGCTCTTGTCTCACAAATTAATTCATTAACTTCTGTATTAAAAGAAGAACAAACTAAGTATGAAAATGAGCTTCAAAAATATAAAGAATGTCGAAAGGAAACTATAGATGCTGTAAATAACTGGGGGAGTTCACCAGTTAAAGAAACAACCTCAGCAGAAGATGTAGAAATGCCACCAGAAGAGCAATATAAAATGCCATTATCATGGATTATTTTAAAAAGAGTAGTTCAAGGAAGAGATTGGCACTATGGTAGAACTGATAAAAAAGAAGAAAAAGGTGTTGTTTTTTCAGTTAATAAAGATGGACAAATAACAGTAAGATGGGATGATGGTGACAAGACTCATTGCAGTTGGGGAAAAGACGGTAATTTTGATGTTACTGTTATAAGTAATACACTTGATATGACTCCTATCGAACCATCAGAACAAATTCGTAAACCAATTTCTTGGCTTGTTGGAAGAAAAGTCAAAAGAGGAACTGATTGGAAATGGTCTGACCAAGACGGTGGAGAAGGGAAAACAGGTTTAGTATTATCTTCTGCTGGAAAAGGATGGATTAATGTTAAATGGGAGAGTGGAAAAGTTAATCAATACCGCTGGGGAGAAGATGATTGTCATGATGTTGAAGTCATTTTTTAATTAAAATGTTATCATCATTTAGTTTATTATTTTAAATTAATTTTTTAAAAAACATTCAAAATTTGAGGTAAATTTATTATATTTTGTTTTAAAGAAATTTCTTATTAATTTATAGATCTATAACTTCATTAATTAATAAATTTATATTTGTTTTACAGTTTAAAATGATAATAAAAGAATTTTGATAAATTGATTCTTAATCGAGAAAAATATTTAAATTTTAATTCATCTTGTTTATCAAGTTAAATTTTTAGTTCAATAAGATTAAATTGTTGTTTGAAACAATTGAGTTTTTATAAAAGTTTTGAAAATAAATAACAAAAATGAAACGAAAAAATAAGATAAAATAATGTTATAAATAACGATATTTTATAATATGTTTAATTAAATCAAAACTATAAATTTAAAATTTGTAAACAATGTGGAGGAAGGTACCTTCTTTACATGAACTATCAGAAGAAAAAGAAAAAGAAATATCTGTATTGAGAACAAAAAGAAGAGAGCAGTTTTTACAAAAGAAAAGAGTTGAAGATAATAGTCAAAGCAAAGAAGTAAATTTAGAAGATATTAATTTGTTTATTAATGGAGTAAACAAAAAGAATTGAAAGTTATAGATGTCTTGAAAGTTGTTAGAAGTGATGAAATACATATTGTATAATTCA
>NW_001853311.1:6585-7620 GCF_000209125.1 Entamoeba dispar SAW760
ATATTCAAGAAAGTGGAATAATTAAATTAATAATTCAAAATTTAATGGAAGAAGATGAGATATTAGTACAAAATAGTTTACAATTATTAAATGGGTATATAAGTTTTCCAGATTCAAATAAATATACAAAAGATATTATTAAACAAGGATTTTTATCAACAATAACAAAAGTAATAGAATTTAAATCACCAATAACAATTAAAAATTTGTTTTATTTAATATGTAATATAATTTTTGATTGTAATGAAGAAGACTTTAATTATACTCAAATATTTGGAACATTTGATATTTTTCAATACATTGAAAAAATAATTAAATTAAATGGTGTTTATAATTTAATTCCTTGGATGTGTAAAAATTTATTATTGAACCAATTTGTAGATGGAGAAACAATAATAAAAGCAGTTGAATTAACAATTTATTTATTACAAAAAGATGATGATATTAATATTGCAAATGATTGTATTGAAGCACTTAGATTAGGATTAAAAAGACCTGAAACAAGTTATATAGCATCAAGTGAAACAATTTGTAAAAGTGTAATTGCAAGAGTAGAAAGTGGAACAGTTATTAGAAGAACTTGTTTTAAATATTTTTTTCAATTATGTTTTGAAGATTATATTCAAGTAGTTAATTCAACAGGAATATTTGATATATTTTCATCTTATCTTTATTCTGAAGATGAAGATTTAGTTAAATTATTAATTGGAGCAATTGCAAATTGTGCAACAACAGAAGATCCAAATATTATGAAAAAAATTTCTAAAGATTTTATTCCGTTTGCAATTAATAAAATTTTAAATGATGCTCCAAATAATCAATTCGAAGATTTATCAAGACTTTTATTTAATTCTTGTATTTGGACTGAAACTCATAATTATGAACCAACAAAGAATCTTATTTTATTATATCCTAATTATATTAAAACAATATACACATCTTTAACTTCTTTTTATTCTGATGATAACCTTATTGCTTTAGGTCTAAGAGCTGTTTCTGATTTACTTATGAATATTACTGATCTAAATTTGATTG
>NW_001853310.1:0-1052 GCF_000209125.1 Entamoeba dispar SAW760
ATATAAATGATATAAGTTATATAAATGATATAGATATGATATAGATATAGATATATCATTTATATAACTTATATCATTTATATAACTTATATCATTTATATAACTTATAACATTTATATAACTTATATCATTTATATAACTTATATCATTTATATAACTTATATCATTTATATAAATGTTATAAGTTATATAAATGATATAACTTATATCATTTATATAACTTATATCATTTATATAACTTATAACATTTATATAACTTATAACATTTATATAACTTATATATCCCTTTTTTTATCTTCCCAGTATTTTATGAATGTTATAGGGCTTGTGGCGCAATGGAAACGCATCAGACTACGAATCTGGGGATTGCAGGTTCGATCCCTGCCAAGCTCGTCTTTTTATTGACTAGATTACTTTACTTTAATCCCTTTCAACTTCTATAACCTTTATATTCTATTATATATATATTTCTTTATTTATATATATATATATATTTCTTTATTTATTTATTTATATATATCTTTATTTATATATCTATGTATGTATTTATTTCTATATTCCTTTATTTCTATATTTCTATATTTCTATATTCCTTTATTCCTTTATTCCTTTATTTAAAAAAAAACTCTCTATATAAAAACAAAAAGGTAGATTACCTGACGTTCCCATCTGTGTGAACATAATGGTACTGATCAGGCTCTAAGCATCTTTACTTCCGTGTTCGGATGGGAACGGGTGTATCCTACTTGATATGAACCTACCGTTATCCTACTTACTTATGACTATGACTATCATATATTTTCTTATATTATTATATTATTATATGACTATGTACTTTTATTATTATTCCTAGTCTGTTTATTTTATATCTTATCTTTCTTATGTCTTTTATATATCATATCTATATCTATATCTATATCATATCTATATCATTTATATAACTTATATCATTTATATAACTTATATCATTTATATAACTTATAACATTTATATAACTTATAACATTTATATAACTTATATATCCCTTTTTTATCTTCCCAGTATTTTATGAA
>NW_001853309.1:0-2246 GCF_000209125.1 Entamoeba dispar SAW760
TAAAGGTATAAAGGTATAAAAGTATAAAAGTATAAAAGTATAAAAGTATAAAATACTTATGATATAAAATAAGTAATAATACATAAGTATAGATAATAAGATATATAATAATAATAAGAAATATAATAATAATAATAATAAATATAATAAATATAATAGATAAATAGGAATAGTTAATAATAGATAAGAATAGATAATATAACATAATATAAGTAGAAATTAGAGTCTAGGTAGTTAAAGTATAGAGATATAGTGGTAAAAAGGGCTTCGCCGGGAATCGAACCCGGGCCACCCGCACCCAAAGCGGGTATTTTACCACTTAACTACAAAGCCATCACAAAGGATATAACAGCACATATATGTTCATAGTATATAGTGATATAGTCATATAGTCATATAGTCATATAAACATATAGTGATATAGTGATATAAACATATAGTCATATAGTCATATAAACATATAAACATATAAACATATAAACATATAAACATATAGTCATATAAACATATAGTCATATAAACATATAGGTATATAGTGATATATACATATAAACATATAAACATATAGTCATATAGTCATATATACATATAAACATATAATGATATAGTGATATAGGTATAAAAGTACAAGGAATAGTGTAGAAGTTAAAAAGATAGATGTATATAGTAGAATATAAGTAGAATATAAGCACTAAGTGATATACATAGAGTCTAGGGATAATACAGAATAGTGGGTAGTATATAAACATAATATATAAGAATAAGTAAACACTAAGTGGATAAAGTATACATAGAAGGTAATAAGGTAATAAAGGAATAAGTTATAAAGGTATAAAGGTATAAAGGTATAAAGGTATAAAGGTATAAAGGTATAAAGGTATAAAAGTATAAAAGTATAAAAGTATAAAAGTATAAAATACTTATGATATAAAATAAGTAATAATACATAAGTATAGATAATAAGATATATAATAATAATAAGAAATATAATAATAATAATAATAAATATAATAAATATAATAGATAAATAGGAATAGTTAATAATAGATAAGAATAGATAATATAACATAATATAAGTAGAAATTAGAGTCTAGGTAGTTAAAGTATAGAGATATAGTGGTAAAAAGGGCTTCGCCGGGAATCGAACCCGGGCCACCCGCACCCAAAGCGGGTATTTTACCACTTAACTACAAAGCCATCACAAAGGATATAACAGCACATATATGTTCATAGTATATAGTGATATAGTCATATAGTCATATAGTCATATAAACATATAGTGATATAGTGATATAAACATATAGTCATATAGTCATATAAACATATAAACATATAAACATATAAACATATAAACATATAGTCATATAAACATATAGTCATATAAACATATAGGTATATAGTGATATATACATATAAACATATAAACATATAGTCATATAGTCATATATACATATAAACATATAATGATATAGTGATATAGGTATAAAAGTACAAGGAATAGTGTAGAAGTTAAAAAGATAGATGTATATAGTAGAATATAAGTAGAATATAAGCACTAAGTGATATACATAGAGTCTAGGGATAATACAGAATAGTGGGTAGTATATAAACATAATATATAAGAATAAGTAAACACTAAGTGGATAAAGTATACATAGAAGGTAATAAGTTATAAAGGTATAAAGGTATAAAGGTATAAAGGTATAAAGGTATAAAGGTATAAAGGTATAAAGGTATAAAAGTATAAAAGTATAAAAGTATAAAAGTATAAAATACTTATGATATAAAATAAGTAATAATACATAAGTATAGATAATAAGATATATAATAATAATAAGAAATATAATAATAATAATAATAAATATAATAAATATAATAGATAAATAGGAATAGTTAATAATAGATAAGAATAGATAATATAACATAATATAAGTAGAAATTAGAGTCTAGGTAGTTAAAGTATAGAGATATAGTGGTAAAAAGGGCTTCGCCGGGAATCGAACCCGGGCCACCCGCACCCAAAGCGGGTATTTTACCACTTAACTACAAAGCCATCACAAAGGATATAACAGCACATATATGTTCATAGTATATAGTGATATAGTCATATAGTCATATAGTCGTTTAATCATATCGTGTTTTCCATATCGTCTTTTTTTTTTTGTTTTTATTTTTTTTTTTTATTCTGTTCTTTTTTTTTCTTCCAATTTTTTTATTATTTTTTTTTTTTTTTTTCTTTTTACTAA
>NW_001853308.1:0-1623 GCF_000209125.1 Entamoeba dispar SAW760
CCCAGCCTTATTATTAAAGGATTAACTAGAAATCACCTTACGGTCTCACACATCAGATAAATCTAATATGTTTTAAATTTTTTCTAGTTAAAAATCTTAGGGATCGTTAGGCCATCATTTCAGAGTTATTGATTGTACTGGAATCAATAATCAAATGAACTTATACCCTTATATTCTACATGAGGTTTCTGTCCTCATTGAGTTCATCTTTGGACACCTGCGTTATCTTGTAACAGATGTGCCGCCCCAGCCAAACTCCCCGTCTATCTTTTTCAATCGCCTGTTTCAACCGAAGTTTTAATGTTTTTAAATTAATGGAAAATCCATTTTAACATTTAACGAAATGAGTGAAATAGTATTTCTAGTGGTGGTATTACACGTTTGACAAAGTCTCCCACCTAGCCTATACCAAAAAATCGATTTCACATGATAAATTAGAGTCAAGCTCAACAGGGTCTTCTTTCCCCGCCGTTCCAATCAAGCCCGTTCCCTTGACTGTGGTTTCACTAGATTGCAGATAGGGACAGTGGGAATCACGGTGATCCATTCATGCGCGTCACTAATTAGATGACGAGGCATTTGGCTACCTTAAGAGAGTCATAGTTACTCCCGCCGTTAACCCGCGCTTAAGTAAATTTCATTACCTTGACATTCAGAGCACTGGGCAGAAATCACATTCTGTAATGAACCTTTTAGATTTATCAGAATGCTATGTTTTTATTAAACAGTCGGATTCCCCTAACCTTTAAAGTTCTGATTCGATTTTAATCCTTTTACAAGGAAATCACCAGAGCTACTCTTTCTTGCTAACTTACAGAGCTATGTTGCCGACTTCCCTTACCTGCGTTATTCTATTTAACTAAAGATTTTGCTTCTTGGAGACCTGTTGCGGTTATTAGTACGAGCAAAAGAATTCTTTAATTAGCTTTATGCTAAGATTCCCTTTAATTTTTATGAAGACTGCAAAAATACCACAATTCAATCATATGTTGAATTTCTTACAAAGCCAATAAATTCCACTTCTCTGATTGATTCATTTCAGTGGAATTTACTTTTGTTAAGAAGAAAAGAGAACTCTTCCGTAGATTTTCACACTCCATTTTAAAGTTCATGATATGTTACCATTTTATTCGATTTAATCTTATTTCTAAGATTTAATCATTAATTCTCTTGATTAAGAACTATTAATCTTATTCCCTTTCAATCCTTATATTGACTATATGTCACTTATATATTTCTTAAGGATTTCCATCTGTAATTTAGGATCGATTCACCCTAATCCAAGTAATGTTGTTTAGGAACCTTTCTCCTCTTCAGTTCTAAGATGTTTTTTTCCTCTTCTTAGTATTTGCTACTACCACCAAGATCTGCACTAAGGACAGTTTCAATCTAAATTACTTTAAATCTTTACTACTTTTGTTGTCCTTACGCCATTTCGTTTCCTTACTCGTTAAAATGTCTTCATTTTAACGGTCGAGTATCAGTTAAGAAATTATAATGCCATCCATTTTCAGGACTCATTCATTCGATAGGTGAGTTGTTACACATTCCTTAGCGGTTTCCGACTTCCATGGCCACCGTCCTATTGTCAATATGAATGAATACCTTTTGTGGTACTCGTTA
>NW_001853307.1:0-1057 GCF_000209125.1 Entamoeba dispar SAW760
TTATTATGTTATTATGTTATTATGTTATTATGTTATTATGTTATTATGTTATTATGTATATATGTATATATGTATATATGTATATATGTATATATGTTTATATTTATATTCTTTATATACTTCCTCATTTATTATTTTCTTATTACTATCTATTTATTATTACCTATACTTTATCTACTTTATATTATTACTACCTTTACTTTATATTATTACTACTTATACTTTATATTATTACTACTTATACTTTATATTATTACTACTTATACTTTATATTATTACTACTTATACTTTATATTATTACTACTTATACTTTATATTAATGCTAAAAAATTCCATCGCCGGGAATCGAACCCGGGGCACAAACGTGAAAGGCTTGTATGTTACCAACTACACCACAATGGATTACTATACCATGTATATATGCGACTTTGACTTTATTCTTATTATATTTATATTACTTATATTACTTATTAGACTTATATTATCTTTTACTTTATTACTCTATGCTTATGTATATATCTATATGTTTATATTTCTTTATATGTATATTATATATTATATATTATTATTATTATTATTATTATTATTATGTTCTTCTATATTATATTTATATTTATATTTATGTTTATGTTTATGTTTATTATTATTTATGTCTATGTACTTTCCTATATACATCCTTATATATATATATATATTTATTTATTTCTTTTCACACCTATTCTTATCTATTAGTATAAAACTCCTATTTATTACTATTACTATTACTATTACTATTAGTATAAAAATTTTATCTATTAGTATATTACTTGTACACCTATGTATTAGTATATTAGTTCTTTACCTATGTATTAGTATAAAAACTGATCCGACCAACCGGATTCGAACCAGTGACCTAAAGAATTCTATTCTACAACTACAGTCCTCCGCTCTACCAACTGAGCTATGGTCGGTATCGATATCTTTATTCTTATTAATCCTATCATCTTATGTTATTCTATATATGACTATTATACTATATGACTATATATGTATATGTATATGTATATGTATATGTATA
>NW_001853306.1:0-4249 GCF_000209125.1 Entamoeba dispar SAW760
TCGTGCAAGAATTTCAGCAGTATATGAACCAACACCTCCAAGACCTACAATCAATATATGTTTTGACTTTAAAGAATTTCGTTGTTCTTGAGAAAGCATAGTACAAATACCATTCATTATGTTTTCTTTATATCTTTTAGTTTTATAGTTTCTATTTTCTAAAAAATATGAAAATAACAATTTTAAAATTTGAATTTACAACTTATTTCTATCCTTCTTCTTTTCTTCATACAATACAACAATGAACTATCTCCATGAAACTATTCATTATTACCAAAATATCTTAAATTATTATTTTGAATAACTTTTCCAAATAATATAACTTGAATACAGAAAATACTAATATTCAAACAAATTCATAAATTTATTTATTAAATAACAAGAACCACACAACAAAAAAAAGCTTTATAGCTTTATTTTTTTAAATTAACTATCCACTTTTTGTTATAACAAACACTGCCATCAAGAATTAGATGTTTTAAATCTTTTAGTAATAAAGATTATTTCATTTCACTCAATGAACCATTTATGTCAATTGATTTGGTCATTGTCCTTGTTTATAAAGATACCGACTATGAACGGGTACTTCTAAACACTCAGACACTATTAAATTCGAATTCTTACCTTTAAGATATTATAAAAGCTCTAAAATCAGTTAATGAAAATAGAAATAAATTTATTATGTTTATGGGAATATTGATTGAGTATTAGTAAATCCATCTTTTTGACAAATCCAAGTTGTCTCGGATATCAGTTATTACTCCTTTTGCTTTGATATACTACTTATTATTGCTTTTCAATACTTTAAGAAAGAATTCAAATTATCATTAAGTTTTTTCTAAGTTTTTAATAAAAATAGGGAAAAATAACGGAATAAAAAAGGAAAAAATGTTACTAATGAATTGAAAAATTATGTGTTGTAAATTTTTGTGTTATAAAAAAAGAATATGAAAAGCAAAAAATGATTGGTGCATCTCAAAATAATTATTTTTAAACTAATGACACAGAAGAAAGATGATTTCAATTTAAAATCTAAAGAAGAAGAAAAGCAAATGATTGAATTCACAAACGCATTGCAAGATAATATGAAAAAGGTCTTGCCAAATTTAAAAAAAGTTATTGAAACTTTAGAACAATATTGTGAAACTGAAACTGCTTTAAACCAAGTCACAGTAAAAGTTATTACAGCTCTTGATGGAATTGCTGAAACTGGAATGGGAGATTTTAATAAAGGAATTGCTGTTGTTAGAGAAATTCTTTGTGATTTGTACAATGGAAGACAAACAAGTATCAACCAAGGAACATCAATGCTTTTAGACTCTCTTAAAAAAGAATACACTTCTAGAAGTAAAGAAGTACAACAATTATCAACAAGTACAATAAAAGAAAGAAAAAAATTTGATCAAGACTTATCTAATGCAGAAAAGAAAACTGCATCTACTTCTAATTTTAAAGAAGCTATGGAAGAGTACAAACGTATAGAAAAAGAAAGACAAAAAATTTTAATGAGTCATTTACAAGTAACTGTTATGTCTAATAGAGCTACTTTTGGTTCTATTATTGGATCATTTGCTTTATTCTTTAAATCTACTGGTAGTTCATTAACGTCATCTGGTGATAAGTTCATTTCATACGAGCCTTGGCTTAATAAATTATCAAAGTCTAAGTCTAATATCCCTAGAGAGTTACGTGCTTTGATGACAAATAAAAAACAAAGTTATGTAAATCTTTCTGGTATCTCTAGTGAATTGAAACAAATCTTAAAATCTGCTCGTTTAAAACCTTCTCACTTAGCGAATAAAGAAATAGTTACTCAACTTTATATCACTATTAAACAAATGGTAGATGCTGGTCAACTCCCTTCTGACTTATTAGATCAATTGAAAACAACTGGAAATGTTGACGAGCATGTTCTTCAACAAACTCAAACTGCTCGTAAACCAGCTAAAACAGGATGGGTAAGTGCTCGTGTCCCTGGCAAAGGAGGTTCTAAATCAAAGTCAAATTCACAGCCTTCTCAAAAAGCTACATACAACCAACAGCCAACTCAGTCATTTAATGCACCGCCACCGCCTCCTCCTTCATACGGTGGACATCATAACGTTCCACCACCACCACCTCCTGCATCTTATGGAGTTCCACCACCACCACCTCCTGCATCTTATGGAGTACCGCCACCACCTCCTCCTGCATCTTATGGAGTACCGCCACCACCTCCTCCTGCATCTTATGGAGTACCGCCACCACCTCCTCCTGCATCTTATGGAGTTCCACCACCACCTCCTCCAGCACGTGGTACAAGTTCTGGTGCACCTCCTCCTCTAAATGCACCACCACCACCTCCTCCTCTTAACGCACCACCACCACCTCCTCCTCCAGCACGTGGTACAAGTTCTGGTGCACCACCACCACCTCCTCCATCTTTGAATAACCCACCATCTAATATATCTACACCTAAAGTCTCTGCACCATCTCTTCTAGACCAGATCCGTGGAGGTACATCTCTTAAGAAATCTACTGATAGAGTCCTTCAACCACCAAAAGAAGAATTAACAGCTCAACAAAAAGGAGATTTAACCTCATTGCTATGTGGTGTCATGGCTAATAGAAGAAAAGATATTGCTGATGATGAATATGAAGAAGATGATGATTCATCAGATGAATGGTCAGAATAAAAAGGGTAATTCATTTTTAATAAAAAGGTTCTATTCTTTTTTTGGAACTTAAATTAAAAATATTTTCATATCTCTTTTATAAATTATCATAGAAATAGAAAGTTATACTCTGGTCTTTAAATTCTACATAAAAAATAAATTAGATGTTTGGAACACAATCCTACTCACACCAATTAGTTGTGCAAAAAAATGATCAAACAATATAAACACACTACATTCTTTTATATTTTCTACCAATATAATACTTTCAAATGAAAATTATATAGTGTGAATTTTGTAATCTCTTTGAGCTTAGTCAAATCTGATAATTTGATAACTTTGGAAGATTACTTTAAAAAGGGATAACTTCTTGCCTTTTTCTTCATTACATTCTTGACTATTCTTAGGTTGGTTGATTATTAAAATTGTGGAATTGATTATATTTAGGAATAATATTCTTTGTTCTTCAATTCCTAGAGACGTACATATTTTAGTCGGTTTTTCATTTAATTAAAAATAACTTTGGTTGTACTGTACCTAATCGTTCCTTAAATAAGTGATAAATTCAAGTGTTATTTTTATTTAGTATCAAATTTATTACAACCATTCTTATCAGCCATATTTCGCTATCCGTGTTGTTTTTATCTAATATTTTTGAAGTCCACAATTTTTTGAGTTAATTTCTTATAACAATCTAATAAGAGTATAATATAACTACTAAATTTTTCTTCTCTGTCTTCATTCTTTCTAATATTCCTTTAATATCTAAATCTTAAACAATATTTTGTATTAAGAGTTTTCTTGTATAATTCATGTGTTCTTGTATCTTGTTCTATTTTTTTAAATCTTAATTCTCTTGTTTTATTCTTCCAATTAGCATGTTAAACTTGTACATAATATTGTCTATGTTTTACTGATTATTTCTTTGAATAAACATTTTGATATGTTTGTAGAAAAATACATTTTTGAACTGTTTTTTCTTGACTTTGTTATTCAATGGAATATTTTCAATAGACACATTCGATGTCTTTTCTTTTTGATTATTATCTATTTTTACTAAAAAGATATTCTAATTGAAATAACTCTATGTTATTATTTTCAAAGTAGTTTTATATAAATAATGTTTAACTTTATATCATTATTTAGTGACTAAGTAATACTGAGTCAATTTCAATGAACTTGATGTTACCTGTGAGACTTAAGTAATAAAAAACTGTTATTGTATTCATACATAAATTTTCTTAGATACATCAAAAGGTATTATCTTATATGTGATATATGTGAACTATCACATTGTAACAAACATTAATTTATATTAATATTAATTGTGGTTATTATTGTCATAAAAGTTAATGTAATAAAATGTATATCATGATGTTTCATAGAAAATAGTTATATAAAACGAGCTGTTGAATAAACATCGTAATAAAAAATAACGTATTTGTAAATACCTATCCCAAAGATCAAATAAAGAGTTACAGAAGAAGAAACACATTTCAATGCTTTTCAATATTAAAGTATGAAAATTTTAATGAGTTAAAATATAATTACCAATAAAATAATAACACACACCCCAAATATATACATAATATTAA
>NW_001853305.1:0-2228 GCF_000209125.1 Entamoeba dispar SAW760
CTTCATAATTTATTATTATATTTTTATTATTTTTATAATTTCATTTTAACATTATCAATATTTAAAATTAATTAAATATTGAAGTTATTTTGTGTGATAATAAATAAAATAATGAAAGAATAAAATTATAATTATGAAGAAATAAAATAATAAATAAATAATAGATAAATAAATGATTAAATGTAAAATATATATTTTATAATAACAATAATATCATTATAATGAATTATTTAAAATATTTAATAATATTCATTATCATTTTATATTTTTAATAGAAAATAAGATATAAAATAATGATAATAAATAAATTTAAAATAAAATAAATAAATTAAATGATAATTATTATTTATATTGATTGTATTTAATCAATTAATATAAATATGATAATTTTAATATACTTTTATTCTTTCTCTTCTTAATTTCTATGTTTTTATTTCATTATATCTAATTTATTTCATTAAATTATTTTGTATTAATTTATTCATTTTAATTCATTCATATTCTTTTTATCATTATTTAATTATTTTCTTCATAACAAATAAATAATGAAAGAACATTAAAAATGAGAGTTGATGATAAAACAAATAAGAATTTAAGTAAAATAAAATAATCAACATATTAATCATAAATAAAAATGATGAAATAACATATTATTATATTCATTTAAAATTATCAACAAATAAACAAAATGAAATTAATTTGATCGAAGTACTTATCAGATACAATTAATAAAATAATCAATATATTTAATTGAAATAAAAAGAAATTAGAATTTGTTAAAAATAATATTATTGTTTTAATTTAAAAATGAATATTTAATTATAAAACATTTCATACAATTTTAATAATAACAACAAATAAATAAAAAGGGGGTAAATATAATTATGTAATTTTATTTTATAAATATTTCTAATTTATCATTCGATAAAATAATAAATTAAATCAATGTGATAACAGGTAAGAATTAATTTATATTTAAAAATATTTGAAATAATGAATGATGTTTGATTTAAATTAAGAATAAAAAACATGAAAAATATACCAAATGTAATGTTAATAAAAATGAAAATGAATGCGATAGGAAAATAAAAGAAAGAGGAATTAAGTGAGGGTAATAATTTAATGATACTAAATCAAGAAATAGGGTAAATGAATGATAGGATAAATGAGTATTTAAATACAAACTAAGAAAGATAAATTCATTAAAATGATCAATTTATTACTTCTGTTTATTACATTTTCATTATCAAAACAATGTAGTGAATATACTACAAATGAAATAGATACAGTTGACAGTGCATTTGAATGTATTGAATCAATTGAAACAACAGAAAAAGAAAATAATGATATTATCACAGGATTAAAATATTATTTAGAAGCATACGTATTTAAAGATATATTAAAGAATCCACCACAACCATCATTTTCAAATAATTATTATGAAAAAGTGGATATTGATTCAGAATTAAATAAAATAAATACAAAAACAACAAGTATGTATGATTTCTATTCTCAAATTAAAAATCTCATCATTTCAACAAGAGATGGACATTTAGGTTTTAATGTAGATGACAAACTTAATAAACCAAATTCAGAATTAACTAATTTCTTTTATTTCCTTCCATTTGAAATCAATATTGATAATGATAAGAAAATGTATTTAATTCCTAGAAAAAGTCTTGGTGGTATTCCTATTGATGTTCCAGAAATAGATGATAATCAGAACATAGCAGTTAAAACAATAAATGGAGAAGATCCATTTAATATTATTCGTGAATTTGGAAAGAAATATATGGGATTCAAATGTCCACATGCACAATTTACACAAGCAAGATCAGCAATTTCATTTGGGTCATTGAGTGATATACCATTAACAAAAGAGTATTTAAACACACCAATAAGTATTACATGGGAAAATGGAGAAAGTGTCACAATTAACTATTCTATATTCAAGCTATCAACATCTAATAAATCACTTAAAGAATTACTTCAAGGAGAAGAAGTTAAACAAGGAATTCAACCAAAATTAACACCAGAAGAAATAAAATCAAGAAAAGAAATTGGGAAAAGAATGAAAACAAAACAAGGAATAAGTGAAGGATATATATCAGATGATAATAAAGTATATTGTTTATTAACAGATAATAAAATTAATACATTTGTCATTGAATCATTTAGTCCTGATGATGCATATGCTAAATCATATGAAGATACTGTTCAAAATGTAT
>NW_001853304.1:0-4944 GCF_000209125.1 Entamoeba dispar SAW760
ATTTGGTTTTATTGTTGTTATATTTTATGATATTAGATCAAGTAGAAGTGCAGCAAAGTATCTTAATGGTCGTTGTTATCGAGGCCATCAACTTCATATTGTATTTGGAATACCAATAGATATTAATGAAGGACCAAATCATGGTACATTGGTTATTTTTAACATTAACAAACAAACTGATGATGAAACTCTTAAAACACTTTTTTCAAAATATGGAGAGATAAAAGAGATTCGTGAAACTCCATCAAGAAAATATCATAAGTTTATTGAATACTTTGATTCAAGAAGTTCTGATGTTGCTCTTAAAGAATTGAATGATATTGAAATCAATGGAAGAAAAATAAAGATAGAAACTTCTAAACCAAACATTTCTAAACTTATCTTTCTTCAATGTGTGTCAAATCTTCTTGGTATTCCAAGAGAAGTACCAGTAATAATTCCTCCTTCTGAACTAATTGAATTAATCCAACACTATGCACAAGACAATGTAAAGAGTTATAATGAACATCAAACTGAAGCACAACTAGAACAAATTGAATTTGATAGCGAAGGAAATGTATTGGATAAAGTTAAGAACACAGTGATCATTAAAAATATCTCAAGAAAGTGTTCCCATAATACTTTTATTAGATATCTCCAAAATTCTATTTCTACTTTTTATAAAAATGCTTTCTTATTTAGAGAAATCACTTCACAGACAGGTGTTGTTATTGTAACAAATCCATCTGTAATTGTCTCACTGTTTTCATGTTTCAATGACAAAATGATAGAACCAAACCAAGAACAACTTTGTTAAGTGTATTATAGTAGATATCAAGATAAAGACTTCATAGAGAAGGTTGAGGAAATGATAAAGAGATCGAGAATATTCATAATTTACAAAAGCCTCTATGTACGTTAAACTATAAAAACTAATATTCAAAGATTTTTCTGAACAATTCCACGTATCAATTTTTTTAAAAATTGCCAAAAAAAGAAGAACTATTGTAAAAGAAAAAATAAATAAGAAAGAAAACCCTAGAAGTTTCTTATTTTGTTATATTTATACGATATGAAGAATTAGAATCATTCAATATTTGCAATGACTAATACTCCTACTCCACATAATAGTGCTAATGTAGGTGATTTTGCTGACACAGTATTGGTAGCTGGTGATCCATTAAGATGTAAATTTGTTGCAGACACTTATTTAACTGATGTTGTTCAAGTTAATGGAGTAAGAGGGGCTTTAGGATATACTGGCTATTATAAAGGAAAAAAGATTTCTATTCAAGCACATGGTATGGGTATACCGTCTATTGGAATTTATGCCTATGAGTTATTTAATTTCTATGGAGTAAAAAGAATTATTAGAATTGGTTCTGCTGGAGCTATCAATTCTAAGTTAG
Source organism: Entamoeba dispar SAW760 (assembly GCF_000209125.1). Taxonomy (NCBI): domain Eukaryota; phylum Evosea; order Mastigamoebida; family Endamoebidae; genus Entamoeba; species Entamoeba dispar. The sequence continues at coordinate 1,389 of NW_001853304.1, forward strand.
ATATTGGAGATATCGTTATTGCAACTGGTGCTTGTCACAACAGTAATTTTATGCAACAATATAAACTTCCAGGAACATTCTGCCCAATAGCTGATTATGAGTTAGTCCATAAAGCTGTTGAAGCTGCTGAAAAGATTGGAGCTAAATATGCAGTGGGGAATGTTTTTTCTAGTGATTGTTTTTATGATGATGCAAATTCATTAAAAGAATGGGATAAGATGGGAGTACTTGCAGTAGAAATGGAAGCAGCTGGGTTGTATGCTACTGCTGCAAGAGCAGGTAAGAAAGCTTTGACTATTTGTTCTATTTCTGATTGTCCTTTTAAGGAGACTGCTCTCTCAGCGGAAGAAAGACAAACCAAATTTACACAAATGATGGAAGTTGCACTTTCTATTGCTTAACTTTTTAATAGATTACATTAAAGTTATTTATTGGTTGTTGAAAAAAGGAAGTTTAAAACAAAGATATGACAAAAGAAGAAAATAAATTATTTGACTTTAGTTTTTTCAAACAAGAGAGAAGGAGTTCTATAGATTGTAATTAATTCATTCACTAAATCTTCTTCAAGACGCAAATCACCATCTTGTCGTGCAATAATAATATCATCACAAAGTTGTAACAATCCTAAACAATTAGGAAGATTTTTAAACATAATTGTATGAGCCTGACCTACATAATCAGATTTGATTAGAGAATAAAGTGCAAGTACAACAACAGTATAAAGACCGATAATACCTAATGAACTAAGAGCAGATAAAATACCAGAATTTGGAACTTTTGGGGATGCAATAAAAAGTCTTATACCTTCTGAACAATTCCAAAGTTTATCAACAAGTACACATTGTTGAAAAGACCAATAATATAAATTTGTAGTTGAATCGAAATGAAGAATTGGTTTTAAAGTAATATTTACATTATCAAAAGCATCAAGGACATCTTTCTCTTTTAGTGTTGGCATTTTCAAAATTTGAGGAATGATAGATAAATATAAATCATCAGTCCCACCATTTAGAATTGTTGATAATTTTTTTTTCTCTTCAGTACTCATTTCATAAGACCCACTATATTTGAATGAGTTTGATGCAGCAGATGATTCACGAGACATAGAAATTGCATATGTTAATGTTAACGTTTCATCAGCAAGTAAATTTGTATTTAATTCTTTTTTCTTTTGAGGTGTTAATAACCAATAAGTCATTGCATCAGATGATAATTGACCTGAATAAATATTGTCACTAGAAAGAAGAGATAATGAAGAATGATCTTTTTGTAATTCATTCCATTCAGTTTTAGTAATTTCTTTGAATACTGATTGTTGTTGTTTATATAACTCTCCTTGACCAACAAAACTCAAAACTACTTCAACGTTTGTAGGTTTTGGTTGAGCAAAATTAGGAGCAGCAGATGACATGAATAATAATGGGAACCATAAAATTGCAAGAAGAACAATAACCATAATAAATCCAGAAGTAATTCTTTCTACAATTCCTCTTGGTTGCCCATATACATGATTTCTATTACGTTCTATTACTCTATCACATTGATTCATATATAGTTCTGCATGAATATCTTCTACTTTTAACCATTGTTTGTAAAACATTGAAGTTTTTGAAAGGCACCAATCAAGAATTGTTCTAATTTCATAAACAAAAGGTAATGTGTAATACGTATGAAAGATCATTTGAGAATAGAATGAATAATTTATCATTAATATTCGTTTTGATGATAATATATTATATCCAGCTCTTATTTGAAGTCCAGAAATTGTCCAATAAACAACTTTAAATAAATAAAATATAGTGAGACATGCTTTAACTATTTTTGTTTTAGTTTCAACAAATGAAGGATATACAATAACTATTAAAATATGATATAAAAGTAATGAAAAATATTGCATAACTAATTTAGCTTTAATAGATTTACATAAATAAATAATACGATCTGCAAGAATCATTACAAATTGTAAAAACAATCCAAGAACATAGGTAATTGGTAAATAATCATCTGTAAAGAATTTAATAAAACTACCTTGAATATTAGTAAAAGTACCCTGGAAAATAATAAGGAATAAGAAACAAAGAGCTTCACTAATAAATAATGGTATATAAAAATCAGCTCCCTGTTTAAATTGATCATTAACAATAGAATTAAAGAATGATTTAAGAGGATTATATATTGTACTAAAAGCTTTATCAAGTAAATTTTTATTTTCACCTTTTAATTCTTTTTCTTTTAGATATTCTTCACGATCTTTGAGGAAATTATTTAGTTTGTCTGAACTCATTTTTTCACTAATTTCAAGAGATTTTTCTGATAACATTTCTATTTCATGATAATGGACACATTCAAATTCATCAATACCATCTAAAACTTTATCTTTGTTTACACAATATTTTTTATCAAATGTTTTTTTATGTACTTTTTTTGATTTTTTATAAACTTGACCATTTACTACTTTACCACTTTGAACATAAATAGTTACATTTTCACAATTAATAAGTCCCATTTTTCCTCCTTTTGTTACAAATAAATCACCATTAACTTGCATATTTTCAACAACAAATAAATCATGTTTTTTATATGAAAGAAAGTCTTCTTCTCCTTCAGGTGCTTCAAAATCTACTAATGCCTCAACAACAAATTTTAATTCTCCAAATGTTCTTGGTTTAATTTTATTGACTAACTGTCTTCTATAGTTTTCAATAATCAAATTAGACCATTGTCTTCTTAATAAGTATTGTTGTTTCCAATACCCACGTGATCTCATACATGATAAATGTATTAATATTGCAAATAAACAAAGAATATCCCAAATAAATCTTGATGCAATGTATCGATGTACTGGATAAATTCCTATTAAATAAACTGGAGACATATGATTATTTGTTAACGGTGTTGCATCACATTGCATTGTTTTTTCGTTAAAAATATTAGTGGTATATGAAATAACATCATACTGTTGGTCATATCTATCTGATGTTAAACAAAATCCTGGTAATTGGAAGAATAATCTAACAAGAATAAGACATACATTATACAATGATAATAAATTCCAAAAGAATTTGGTTGGATAAGGTCTAATAGAAAGTGCTATAACGGCAAACCCAATAATAGGGAATACAGCACTTAAAACATTTTGATTAATTAACTCGTCCAACACTAAAATAATTTGGACTAAAACCTCTGTTTGTTGACCAAAATAAAAACAAAGTCCCCAGAATAACATATATATTCTGCTTTTATATTTATATGGTTCATTTCTTTCATGAATTTGAATAAATTCATAATCTCTTTGTGGAATAGGTTTATGAATAGGAATTTGGTCATTATTTGAAGAAATTCTTGAAGTTTTCATTGTGATTATTTTTTCTGGAGTAGTTGTATTTGAATTAATATTAGTATTCTCAAAATTAGATAATGAATCCGTTTGACTTATTTTTTCTCTTTGCTCTATTTCAGTAATATCTGACATTGATTTCAGTTGATGTTGTAATTCATACTTTGGAACAAGTTTTGCTGATTGTGGATGATTTTTTTCTTCTTTCCTTTCTATTTC
>NW_001853304.1:5044-14507 GCF_000209125.1 Entamoeba dispar SAW760
TGAAATATCTATTGGTTCTGACTCTTCTTCAGAAAAAGAGCTTGATGAGTTTATTGATAGATTTTCTGGTGATGATTTAACTGAATAAAATACATTTTCATCACTATCATCTGATTGAACAATATCACTAGATGTTATGACACCTAACTTATTTACTGGGGTTTGTCTTGTTGATCCAATTTTTGGGGTAAAGGTAGCTGATGGTTCTTTACTTACTGGTTTAATTGTAGCATATAAACTATCTTCAATTTGTTCATCAGTAGCATTTTTAGGTAAATTTAAACGAACAACGAGATTTCTACTATGTAAGAAATGGATCAAGGCATCAATACAATTTAAGGAGATTTCTTTTGCAGTATCACAAAGATTTTGGAAGAATCCTTTTGTTGTAATTTCTTTTGGAGCTGTTTCTGCAACTTCAACAAAATCGTTATCATGGAAATCACTCAACCTATCTTTTTTTCTTAATTCTCTTAACTCATCTAATCTTTTCATACGAAGAACTTTTTCATTGTATTTTTTATCTAATTCAATCATTATTTTATCTCTATCTAAATCAATCAACTCTTTTAATTTTACAAAGATATTTGCTCGTTCTTTTTCAATATTATCTTCTAATTTTCTGAATGTTTCTGGGATTTGTCTAAATACTGCACTCCTAATTAACATAACAAATAATATAACTACATTAAAAATAAATGGTTCTCCTGCATGCATATATAGTCCAAATGTTTCAAAGATTTGCAATGCTAAATTAATTCCTTGTGTTTTTTTGGTTTCTTCATCATCTCTAAAGTAAGTAAGAAGAGAAGATAATACAAAAATATTTTGTACAATTAGAATAAAGAAATTTAAAACTTGTAGTATCTTCCATTGAATTCTTTCTCTAAGAAATTTACCTTTAAAAACAATATACATTGTCATTCCAACATAAATATATGATATAACGTCTTTACGATTAACAGCAAGTAACATAATAACAATTCCACAAATAAGATTTAAATATTTTAATAAAACACGATGTACCCCATCAAAAATATTTCGAGATTCTTCAGGGAAATATGGTGGTGAAATAAATTTATATATTTCATGAATATGTCCTTCTCTAAAATGGAATGATATACGATTAATGAGAAATATAAATAAACAATCAAATACCTTTACTACTAATAATTTTTTACCTTGTTCAACTGGCATTAATAATGTATATTTTCTTAAAGAATAATCAATATCCCAATCCCATTTCTTCCAAATTTCCCATTGAGTGTCTAATGGTTCTAATGGAATTGTCCAAATTGAGTTAATGATAACAAGTGTTAATAAAATAAATTCTACAACTGGAATCATTTTAGTAAGAATTTTATGTGGACAAATAACTGCGACTAAAGAAATAATAATATAAAGAAGTGCCATAAAATCATTAGCATGTAAACAAATACAAACTACTAATACAAAGAGAATATAAAGTGGTCCAAAATAACTAAAGAAATTTGAAATATAATATTTTACCTTATTCCATGAATATTTTTTTAAATCATATTCCAAATCAATATATCTAAATAACATTAATCTTTCTTTCTTTTTATATACTCTTCCCCAGAAAAATGAAGTCCTTGTTACAATGATTAGGAAGAAAATAACAAGAAAATCTTTTATCAAATCCCAACAATATGGATATTTCAATTCATCATATGAAACACATTTAGGTGCTGTTAAAACATCATCAAAACATGTTTTAATTCCAATAAGACTATAAATCCATACTTTTGTTTGAGTTGATCCAAAAACGTTGTATTGGTCTATTAATTGATTAATTGTTCTGAAATTTGGAACAATTAATATAATCATACTAATAGTACAGACCCATAACAACGGAGCACATGCCGCATTAAATCCTTTCTTAGAAAGAAGACAAACCATAGTTGTTATAAACAATAAAAAGTGTAAACAATCCCATGTTTGTTGTTCAAATGTAGAATCTACAATTGGATATGCAGCTATAATAATAGCACAAATAACTGATATATGTGGAATATAAATTGCTAAAAATCTCATAATTAAATCAGATAATTCACGAATAAACTTAGGAATACATTGACTATTTTCTTCATTATCTAAATATATGTTTTGATTATTTGGTTTATCTTTCTTAGATTTAATAATTTTATTTCCTTCTTGACTTGTAGAAATTAATTCAACTTTAGCTAAATTCTTTTCTTCATTAGTTTCTTCTTCTAAACGTGTTTCTTGTTCAAACCGATTGAATGAATGTTGAAGTGTTTCTCTGTCAAAGTGTTGAACCCCTCTCTTTTTTTTTAATTTAGCAAGATACCCATCTTCAACTTCTTTTAAATAACGAGGAACAATAATTAATAAACGACTTTCAATAGCGCAAACTGCAATAACAAGAATATTTGGTAAAAATCCTTTTACACGTTCCCATAATGAAGTATATTTTAAACAACCAACTTCTACTTGACTCATTCCAGTAAAGATATCCCAAAAATTATTAATATAAATTTCATTATTGTTTGAATAAACTGAATCAGGTCTAAATTGAGAGACATAACGAACAAGAAGAACAATAAAGAATATGAATGAGTAAATAGGTAGAATGAATTGTATTACTACTTTAGAATAAACAAAATGAGTTTGTAAAAGAACAAGAATTGCTAACGCAATAATATATAAAATTAATTCAATATTAATGTCTTCATATAAAGCAGCAATTGCAATAACTACACAACAAATAAATAATCCCCAGAAGTCAATAAATTTTGCACAAGAATATTTGAATACTTCTATTTTACTATCATCATGAATTACTTTAACTCCAATTTTATTTGCATAGTATTCAAGAAATGAAACAAATAATAAAATAATCTTTGATATTAATTCCCCAAGATGTGTATCATTCCATTTAATATCTACAGAAAGTGTTGTTTGATCATTAAATTTATATAATCCAATATATGATGGAAGTGATGATACATCAATATAATCTAATTGAACAATCATTTCCATTAATACGATTAATAATGTATAAATAATAACAATTGGCCATAATTTTTGACAATAATTAACTGGAATAAATATAAGTGAAATAGAAATAACTAAAAATGAAAATCCAAAGATACTAATATTTACAAGACCTACACAAAACATGACAATAATTGAAATAAATACACCTCCTTTTACAATTATTTGTAAACAAACTGCAAGACATGTAATAATAAGTTTATATATTTGTTTTAATCCTTCTTTAATTATTTTATTTTTTGATTTCTTTTCTTCAATGAATTGCTCTTCTTCTGAATTATCTTCTGTTTTTGAAGTAAATTCTGTTATTCCTGTTTGTGGAGAACTTTCTGAATTATTTTCTGTTTCTTTTTCATTAAATGTAATTTTAATACAAAGACATATTAGTGGAAACATTAAATAAGCAACATAATTCATACCAAAGAAAACCCATGAAGGATATCTGACAATAGAAAATCCAACAGTAGACATAGCTTTTTGTAATATATCTAATTCAGTTGTTTGAAAGAAATTATATTCATTAGAAACAAATGAAAAGATATTCCATAATGATAATATAATTAAATAAATAAACATTATAAAAGCAAGTGAAACTGAAAGAAATTTAAATAATAGTCTTGGTGAAATAATTAAAACAATTGAAGCTAAGAAGAATAAAATTGGGATTATTCCTCCTTGAGATGAATTAACAACAAAGGCAGAAATGAAAAAGAATAAAGCAGTAAGAGTTGGAACTAAAGCTGTATGACGAATATTAATTTTTTCTGAACGTGAAAAAATTCCAAAAAAAGAAATAATTCCAATCACCCCAACAAAAATTGTATGAAGAATATAAAATTCTTGTTTTTGATTTTTAAACATTAGTCCACATAACATAAGTCCCCAATGTTCTTCAATATCAACAAAATAAAATGTAATTAATATAATAAAATGAACAAATGAATACAACATAATTAATAATGACCATACCCTTAAAATATGTGTTTCTGTAAATATTCCACTAAATGAAACTATTAAAAATTCTAATAAATATGGTATTGATAATAAACCTGGTTCTGTCATATAAGGAAATGGTAGTAGAGTTATTAACATTAAAAACACTAATTGTTGGATATATGGAACCATATTCCATAATTTAAATGGAAAACACACTACCTTTTTGAAAGACATTTTTTGTATTTAGAGTTTACATTTAATTCTTCATTCATTATTTTTTTATCGTTTTTTTTTCCAAGTCATCTTCTATTTTTACAACAAATGAAAAGGTAAGAGAAAAAAAAAAGAATAATTTAGTTTAATTAAATATATATGTACTATTCATCGTTACTCAATCTCATCAAAAATAATATCCACATCACTATCAGAATCTTCTGAATTATCAGAACTTGACAAATCTTCGTTTTCTCCTGTCTCATCAAATTCACTAGACTCAAAATCATAAGAATCAACAAATATTCTCTTCTTTTCTAAAATCGGTAAGTCATTAAAAGGTATTTTTTCTTCTTCAATAACAATTCGTAAAATTGAGGTAGTTACTAAGTTGTTGAGTGGTAGGTCTTGTTCCATTTCTTTCCAAAAAATACTTTTTAAAGTAGTCATTTCAATAACTTCATTTATATTAACATGTTTTACTTTAAAGAAACGAATAAATTCTAATTTCAAATTATTGATATGTTGAAATTCACCATCATAAATAGCCAATCTTTTTAATTGAGTTAATAAGTTAATAGATAATTCTGTATTTATTTTGAATAAAGTAAGTGATGTTAGACATTGCATATTTTGTAAAACATTAAAATTAAGGAGAAGAGAAACATTTTTAAAAGCTATATGATTAAATGTAACTTCATATTCATCAAATAATTTCAAGTTTGAACAATCAAAAGTATTAGTTTGAACACCACAATATTGATAACAATGAGGAAAAAGAGTTGAAATGATTAGTGCTTGTAAAGTAATTTTATTAGAAAGAATGAAAATGGCAAAAGGTTTAATAGAGCTATGTGAGTTATTTTTAAGTTCATTTTTAATTTGACTAATTAAAGATGGTGGGATATGACCAAGTTCTCTATCCAAATATACTTCAGAGTCAATATAAAATTTGTTTCCTAAATTTGAGAAACGAATAGACTCACTATTAATACCAAAAAATCCATTAAATTTAATAGTATTAAAAGAAGAATTAGTAAGTTGGGTAATTTCAGAATCATTATTAACATCAGTTCCAGTAAGATCAAGAGTATTTATTTGAGTAAGTGTAGTAATGTTATAAATACTTGATATTTCATCAAAATTTCCACGAAGAACAAGTGTTTTTAAATTTTTAGATTGAGTAAAACAGTTAATTGTTTCATTAAAATATTGAGTATCATTAACAAAAACATTATATTCTTGTAATTTTGGTAATGTACAATGTTCTTTACAATATGAAAATATTTTTAATTGAGTTAATCGAGTTAGTTGACTTAAATTTTGTACTTCATAAGATTTAGAATAATATCTATATTGAGATAAATCTTTTGTAATTTTTAAACTTTTTAAATATGGTTGATTTGTTACAATACAATTAATATATTTAATACTGTTTTCTTCACTAACTTGATTTAAAAAACAAAAATTTAATTTCGTAAGTTTAACACATTGAAGAATATTATTAAGTGAATAATAATCAATACAATTTAAATTACTAAACTCTAATTCTCTTAAATTTGAAAGAAATGTTAATTGTGGAATTTTATCAATAATAAAATTAAGTGAAAAATAAAACACTTTTTTTACTGTTGGAAATTCTTTTAAGTATTTTAACAAATCATGACGAACAAGTAACTGATCAATACTTTCTACACATCTCTTAACCTCTTTGGAAACTTGAATTAATAACCTTAAATGAGTAATTCCAAGGTAATGGAAAATTTGGTGATATTCTAATGAATTAAGATGTGAACAATAGGGTTTTGTCATATAAATGAAAACAGTTCTTTTCTAAAAACGAAAAAAAAAATGAAAAACAATCTTTTATTTTTTGAATGATTTTATGTTTTTCTCTTTTTGATGAAAAGGGTTTTTTTTAAAAGAAGAAATTCAAAGAGAGAAGTCAATTTGTTTATCTTTTCATTAATGTCAACACCTAATGATCGTTCTGCAGTTCGTAAAGAATTACGTGAAATTATGCAAGAAATTCAAGCCAAACATGAATTATTATCAAACCCAGATAATGATGAAATTATAAATTTTGTTGATAAAGCAGGTAAAATATTTGATAAAATCGATCACCCTCGTGAGGCAGCACTTGATGCGGAATGTTTTACTATCACCTCAGGTGTTACATTAGAAAAATCACAAAGACTTAAAACAGGATTTAAAATGTATGATATTTCATCATTTATTACTCGATTTCGTGATTTGTATTCAGAGAATAATGATGTAACTGAAAACCAACTCATTAAATTTGGTAAAGAAGTATTATTAAGTGGTTGGAAAGTTGCACCATCTAATCCTCTTATTCATGGAGTTATTATTGAACGCAAAACTAGAGAAAGAAAAAAAATTATTAAATCGGATGTTGGAGAAGCAGTCAAACCAAAAACAGTTAATGCAGATGAATGGAGTGCAGCTAAAGAAACACCAGAACGAATTAAAATGGTTAAAGAATTATTAATAAAAAAAGGAGAAATGCCATTCTTTCAATTTGTTTTGAATGTTAAAAGTTTTGGACAAACAGTAGAAAATATCTTTTATACATCTTTTTTAATAAAAGAAGGAACTGCTTATATTGTTGTTAAAAACAGAGTACCTTATATATCTATTAGTACTTCTAAAAAAGATTCTAAAAAACAAGAAAATAATTCTCAAACGGTATGTACATTAGAATATGAAATGTGGAAAGAAATGGTTGATGCTGTTAGTCCAAATTTTGTTCAAATAATTCCTCATAGGGAGGTTTCAAAAGACGCGCTTAAAGCAATCGAACAATATAATACTCAAAAATTTTATGATTCTCGATTTTTATCACAACCTCCTTCAACAAGAACTCCTTTCTTAAAACGTAGAAAACAAGAGTAATTAAATTTGTTTTTTTTTTTTATTTTTTTAAAAAATGAGGAAAAAAAAAGGAACTTATTTTTCTTGTTTGATTTCTTTTCATGGTTGATTTATCTTCAGATACGTTTGAAGTTAATAATATTTTCACATTTATTGATCAATCTCATACGTTTGAGTGTGCTAATGTATTTAAATATTTTATTCCTTCTAAATTAACTTATGAAGAAATACCATCAAATACTTCATTATTTCTAGTAGAATGGAAAGGTTTTTCTATTCTTCGTTCCACATGGGTTTTACGTGAAGAAATAGAAGGGAATTCTCGAATTGATCCAGATAATCTATTTAAGAAATTTATTGACCAAAATACAATTGATGGAATTTTATATCAACCTCGTTTAACTAAGATTATTCCTGCTCGTGATTTAGTTCCTGAAAAAATTTTATCGTCATGTTATGATGAAACAGCTACAGAAATGTTCACTGTTAAATGGAAATATTGTGGGGATGTTTTCTTATCTACTGAAGAGCCTAGTTTTTTTGATAACCCTCGTTATAAAATGCTCATAACTCAATACACAAATAAAGTTGAAAAAATTAAACCACTTTCTAGTCTTTCTAATCCACTAACATTAAATGTAGAAACTATAAATCTTGAGTATAAAGAAGAAGTAGAATTATGTAATAAAGTATTTGAAAAAATGCATAAAAACCATGGGTGTTGGATAAAAAAAACAGGAGAAGCTGATGGAGAATTATTTGTTACACATAAATTAAAAATATCAGTATTAATGTATATGAAACTATTAATGGATAATGGTATTAAAGGACCTCATTTAATTGTTACAGATGAAGCTGGAATAGATTTCTATAAAGAGAATATTGAAAAAATTATTCCAAATGCATATGTTACTTTTATTACTAAAGTACCTAAAGAAGAAGATATGAAAGAGGTTTTAGATAATGAATTATATCATACAGAAACTGATTGTTTAAAGTGTTCATTTGTAGTTACTACAACAATGGCATTTCAGTTTAGAGTTAATGTTGAATTTGATATTGTTATTATTGATACAGAACCATCATTATTTTTTAATTCTAAATATTATATTAAAGAACATACATTTTTATTATTATACAATGGAACATTTGATGAGGCTATAATTAAAAATCATTGTAGACGAAGAAAAATTAAAGAATTACAAAAATTTGAAAATAACATGTTTTCATATTTCATCAGATATGTTGACGTTTATTTAAATATTCATCAAATACAAAAACCAATATATAATGATTTAATTACAATAGCAAAAAGTTGTAACAATGAACAAACAGGAGTTATATTAAATGAAATAAAAAAATTACTTATTTATCCAAAAATGTTTGATACAAATTTAAAAACTCAAGGAACAAAAGTTGATTTTATTTTAAAATGTATTAAAATAATAGGAAATATTCCAGGAATTAAATTAGCAGTATTAGGAGATTATGATATGCCATTAAGATATATTTCTAAAATAACAAGGTCAAATTACATTGATTGGAAAATTGATATTAAAAAAACTAAAGCAATTTGTGAAATTATGAAATGTCCTTCTGAAAAAAGTGCTGAAAAAGTTAAAGATTTATTTGAACAAGAATTAAATAATGATAGTACTAGAAAAACACCTATTACTTTAAGTGGAAATTCAAGAGTTGTTTGTGTTCATAATTCATGTATTTCAACTGAAATTGATTTAAGTTGTATCGATATTGTAATTGATATGAGTAATGATTATACTCCATTATTTGAAACAAATATTCGTAATAAATATATGATGGCTACAGTAAAACAAATTATTGCATTTGATATGTCAATTAAAAATACTATTGATGAAATTACTTCTTCAATGAATGAATTAGATGATACTTTAACTCTTTCTCAAGAATTACAAGTTTATAGAAATTTAATAAAACATAATTCATATCGTTTTGGTTATAAAGGAAAATCAAAATCAATTAAATTTGGAAAATTAGGTCAAGAAATTTTAAAATATGGAACAGAATATGAACAATTACAACTCGTTATTGAAGTAATAAAAGATGATATAGAAATTATTAGTAATTTTGAAAAAAATGGGTTTATTTCTATTAATGATATTAATAAAGAACTTAACACTCAAAATCAACAAATATCAAAAGTTCAAAAATTACCAAAAACATTAAAATTACCTGTAACAGTTGATCATTCTTCTAAAAAAACTCCTACAATTAAAGTTTCTCCTCCTACTATATTTAATAAAGAAAGACTTTCTCAAAAATATCCAGACCAATTCAATTCTGAAAATAAATTAGATAAAATTATTTCTCTTGATGAAAATGTAAATCCTACTAAAACAAATTC
>NW_001853303.1:0-1004 GCF_000209125.1 Entamoeba dispar SAW760
CTTTATTTAATGATGTTGTAATGATAAATTGAACGATTTTATTCATCTTTTTTACGTTTGAATTGAAATAGTTTAAATAATAAAATAATATAGTTTTTTAATAGAAAAGATTTTTTGAAAAATGTTGATTTAAAAATAAATAACTTATACTTCATAAAATCTTGATTTAAAAAATGTTATTTCTACAATGAATAACAAAAAATAATCTATAAATAGAACACTATTATTTTAATAATTATTAATATCTCAAATGTACTGCGTCAAGAATTAATAATAACTATAACAATTACTAGTACACTAAAAGTTATTTGATATTTATTACTTTTTATAGAAAATGATTTAATTATCAATAATTAATAAATTATGTTAGAATGAATTGTTAAAAATTATTTTATCTATACTGCGTCAAGAATTAATAATAACTATAACAATTACTAGTACACTAAAAGTTATTTGATATTTATTACTTTTTATAGAAAATGATTTAATTATCAATAATTAATAAATTATGTTAGAATGAATTGTTAAAAATTATTTTATCTATACTGCGTCAAGAATTAATAATAACTATAACAATTACTAGTACACTAAAAGTTATTTGATATTTATTACTTTTTATAGAAAATGATTTAATTATCAATAATTAATAAATTATGTTAGAATGAATTGTTAAAAATTATTTTATCTATACTGCGTCAAGAATTAATAATAACTATAACAATTACTAGTACACTAAAAGTTATTTGATATTTATTACTTTTTATAGAAAATGATTTAATTATCAATAATTAATAAATTATGTTAGAATGAATTGTTAAAAATTATTTTATCTATACTGCGTCAAGAATTAATAATAACTATAACAATTACTAGTACACTAAAAGTTATTTGATATTTATTACTTTTTATAGAAATGATTTAATTATCAATAATTAATAAATTATGTTAGAATGAATTGTTAAAATTATTTTATCTATACTGCGTCAAGAATTAATAATAACTAT
>NW_001853302.1:0-1002 GCF_000209125.1 Entamoeba dispar SAW760
TATCTAGTAACTTTATATGGAACCTCCAAAAAATAAAGTTTTATCAGAAATGGTGAGGTTGTAGATGAGATACAAGTTCAACAATTTTATTGAAAAAAGGTGCACTTTTTTGATTTTAATAAAAAGTACTAGGTATCCAATATCGTTCTGTGGATCCTCCAAAAAATAAAGTTTTATCAGAAATGGTGAGGTTGTAGCAGAGATATTAATTCAACAATTTTATTGAAAAAAGGTGCACTTTTTATGATTTTAATAAAAAGTACTAGGTATCCAATATCGTTCTGTGGATCCTCCAAAAAATAAAGTTTTATCAGAAATGGTGAGGTTGTAGCAGAGATATTAATTCAACAATTTTATTGAAAAAAGGTGCACTTTTTTGATTTTAATAAAAAGTACTAGGTATCCAATATCGTTCTGTGGATCCTCCAAAAAATAAAGTTTTATCAGAAATGGTGAGGTTGTAGCAGAGATATTAATTCAACAAATTTGTTGAAAAAAGGTGCACTTTTTTGATTTTAATAAAAAGTACTAGGTATCCAATATCGTTCTGTGGATCCTCCAAAAAATAAAGTTTTATCAGAAATGGTGAGGTTGTAGCAGAGATATTAATTCAACAATTTTATTGAAAAAAGGTGCACTTTTTATGATTTTAATATAAAGTACTAGGTATCCAATATCGTTCTGTGGATCCTCCAAAAAATAAAGTTTTATCAGAAATGGTGAGGTTGTAGCAGAGATATTAATTCAACAAATTTGTTGAAAAAAGGTGCACTTTTTTGATTTTAATATAAAGTACTAGGTATCCAATATCGTTCTGTGGATCCTCCAAAAAATAAAGTTTTATCAGAAATTGGTGAGGTTGTAGCAGAGATATTAATTCAACAATTTTATTGAAAAAAGGTGCACTTTTTTGATTTTAATAAAAAGTACTAGGTATCCAATATCGTTCTGTGGATCCTCCAAAAAATAAAGTTTTATCAGAAATGGTGAGGTTGTAGCAGA
>NW_001853301.1:0-1810 GCF_000209125.1 Entamoeba dispar SAW760
GCATCTATAGTCATATATAGAACAATAAATAGTCCTATAAACACTGGAAAGTGATATAAAAGATATAAAAGGATATAAGATATAAAATAAATAAAATATATATATATAACATATAAAAAAAATAAAGAAGTAAGTTTAAGTTATAAAAGGTTATATAAAAGAGTGAATAAGTTAGTCGGAATAGTTAAAGAATAGAATAGTATAGTCATATAAACATATAAACATATAAACATATAATAATATATAGATAATATAAATAGAAAGAAATATATATAATATAAACATAATATGTAAACAGATTATATGATAAAGTAGTTATAGTAAGCTCTCATAGCTCAGTCGGTAGAGCATGGTGCTAATAACGCCAGGGTCGCAGGTTCGAAACCTGCTGAGAGCATTGTTTTTAAAGAAATACATACATATTATACATATTATACATATTATACATATTATACATATACATACATGAGAGTATTTGTATAAAAGGAATAAAGTAATAAAGTAATAAAGGAATAAAGTATAAAAAGAATATAGTAATATAGTAATAAAGGAATAAAGTATAAAAGGAATAAAGTATAAAAGGAATAAAGTATAAAAGGAATAAAGTATAAAAGGAATATAGTAATAAAGGAATATAATAATAAAGGATATAAGTATAAGTATAAGTATAAGTCATGAATATAAAATAGAATATAGAATATAAAGGATATAATATATAATATATAAAGTAGAATATATACATATAATATATATAATAAATATAATAATATATAATATATAATATATAAGGGAAGTACATAAAAAGAATATAGTATAGATTAAATATAGATGAAGGGGGCTTAGCTCAGTGGCAGAGCAGCTGACTCCAGATCAGCCGGTCAGTGGTTCAATCCCTCTAGCCCTCACTTTTTATACATATAGTATCCATAAAGTATAGATAAAGTAAGATATAGTATATCTAGTGTATAAGTAGAGGATACATATAGTAAGATAGTAAGATAGTATGATAGTATGATAGTATGATAGTATGATAGTATGATAGTAAGATAATAAGAAAGTATGGCATCTATAGTCATATATAGAACAATAAATAGTCATATAAACACTGGAAAGTGATATAAAAGATATAAAAGGATATAAGATATAAAATAAATAAAATATATATATATAACATATAAAAAAAATAAAGAAGTAAGTTTAAGTTATAAAAGGTTATATAAAAGAGTGAATAAGTTAGTCGGAATAGTTAAAGAATAGAATAGTATAGTCATATAAACATATAAACATATAAACATATAATAATATATAGATAATATAAATAGAAAGAAATATATATAATATAAACATAATATGTAAACAGATTATATGATAAAGTAGTTATAGTAAGCTCTCATAGCTCAGTCGGTAGAGCATGGTGCTAATAACGCCAGGGTCGCAGGTTCGAAACCTGCTGAGAGCATTGTTTTTAAAGAAATACATACATATTATACATATTATACATATTATACATATTATACATATACATACATGAGAGTATTTGTATAAAAGGAATAAAGTAATAAAGTAATAAAGGAATAAAGTATAAAAAGAATATAGTAATATAGTAATAAAGGAATAAAGTATAAAAGGAATAAAGTATAAAAGGAATAAAGTATAAAAGGAATAAAGTATAAAAGGAATATAGTAATAAAGGAATATAATAATAAAGGATATAAGTATAAGTATAAGTATAAGTCATGAATATAAAATAGAATATAGAATATAAAGGATATAATATATAATATATAAAGTAGAATATATACATATAATA
>NW_001853300.1:0-1482 GCF_000209125.1 Entamoeba dispar SAW760
ACATGGAAAATATAATATAAGAAATAAGAACAATAATTATAAATTAAATAATATAGGTTATAGTAATAATACATAAAGAAATATAAAAGGAAGATAGAATAAGAAAGATAGGGAATAAGATAAAGAATAAAATAAATAAAGAATATAGTAAAGAGAATAGAAATACTATAAAATTAATGAATTAAAAAACAGAGATAAATAAGAGAAATATCAAATTAACAGGTGGTATAGATTTAACAAATAGTAAAATTTATATGAAAGAATAAACATAAGAAAATAAGGATAAAAATAAAAAGGAAATAAATAAGAAAGAATAGAAAATAAAATGAGTAGTTCAGAAAGCACAAGTGAGAATACAATCACAAGCAACACTCTGATAGGAGTAATAAACAAGAAGTAGTTCACTATAAACAGGTCTATTATAATCACAAAATTTCAATAAGTCAAATGTGTTTATAAATAATATATCAATTACATTAAAACATAAAGAAATAATAAAAGATGATCATTTAATAAACATAGGGAAAGATTAAAGAATATTTCAAATAAAGAAATAAAAATAACAAAAAATAAGAAGAAGAGATATATAAGATAAAAATGAAAGTAAAAGACAGAAATAGTCATTAACAAATAGCAGTAATAAATAATAAATATAAATAAAAAGTAAAGTATAATAATAAGAATTGAAATAAGAAAAGAAAAATAGAAATACTAAATAAATAAGAAACAAGAATATGAACATATCAATATATTTGAAAGATAAAAGGTATAAAATAAACATAAATAAAAAGAATAAAAATAAAAATAATAATATAAAATAATTAATGGGATTATTATAAATTAAAATAACAGAACTCCAAATACAACAAGAAATAATAAAATAAGAATAACACTTATATAAAATAAATATATTCAAATAATGATAAATCAAGAATAGGAAAAGTACAATAAATCCAATTAAGAAAATATATAAAATATAATAAGTATAAAATAAATAAAAGGAAATAAAAGAATAAATACAGGTATTTCAAAATATAAAAGGAAAGAAGAAAGAAATAAAAGATAAAAAGATAATAAAATCATAAACAGAAATAAAGAATAAAAATAAAAGAAAAAAAGATAAATAAATTAGAAGAAGAAAAAGAAGAAAAGAATAAGAGAAATAAGAGAAGAAGAAGAGATAGTAAAATAAAAAAATGATAATAAGAAAAAGAAATAAAAAAATAAAGAAATAAGTAAGAATAAGAAAACAACAAAAAGAGAAGTGAGAAATTGAAATTTTATCAACATGAATTAATTCAAAAGAAATAAAGTAAATTCAAATATGGTTGAATTAAACAGTAGTCAAATAAAACGAAGGGTAAAATTTGAAAAGAAAAGAAAGAGTAAAGAAAGTAAAGAAAGAATATAAAGATAAAATAAGAAGAGAGTGTATAAAATAAAGAATAAAAGAAATAAAAGAAAGAAGATAAAAAGATAAAA
>NW_001853299.1:0-10043 GCF_000209125.1 Entamoeba dispar SAW760
TAATAAGAATTAATATATATTATAAATAGAAGAAAATGATATAAGAAAAATGAAGAAAATGAATAAGAAATAAAATTTAAAGAAATTTTATAAAATAAGTGATAAAAGAATTAAAAAAAAAAATGAAAAAATGAAATATATTTATTGAAACAAAATAAGAATGAATTATCTATAATAATGAAATAATAAATTTAATAAAATAATAAAATAATAAATTTAATGAAATTAATAAATTGAAATTAAATAAAATAAAGAATTATTTAATAAAATAGATTAAAAATAAAATGATAATAAAATAACAATATAAAATAATAAAGAATAACAATATAAAAAGGAATTATTATAAATAATTAAAAATAATCGAAGAAAAAAGTAGAAATGAATTAATTAAGAAAATATTAATTATATAAAATAATACTTCTGAATTAATATATATTTATAATGATAAACTAACAACAAGTGAAATATATATCATTAAAATGTAATATAAATAAGAATATATAAAATGATAAATAAGAATTAATAAATAAATATATAATTAGAATAATCAATATAAAATATAATAAATAAAGAAAAAATAAAGAAGAAAAATAAAATTAATAATCAACAAAAATGAAATAATTAGAAATCAAAAGAAGAATATAACGAATGAAGAATGTATTGAAACATGAAGTAATTAATAAAAGTTAATATTTCATAAACAACAAGATATTTTATAGAAGATAAGATAAATGATAAAATGAAATGATAAAAAGATGAATCTAATATTTAATAAGAAAGTAGAAATAGATAGAAATCACTGAAATAAAACAATAGAAATCAATAAAGTAAATTATAAATAATATCAGTAATAAATAAATTAGTTAATAAACAAATAGTAAGAATAAACAAAGAATAAAGTATTATAAAACAATATGAAATAATGATAAAAGATATAATAATTAAAAACATGAAAGACATAATAAAATAATAATAACAAAATCATACAAATAGGTTAATACAGAAATATAGCAAATAAATAACAAATGAAAGAGAATAAATAAAAATAACAAATAAACAAAAAGAAGAAAAATCAAAATAAAGTTTTTTATTAATTTTAATTATGAAATAATTTCAAAATCTTACTTTGTTATTATGAAAACTTTGATAGCTGTAGGTGGTAGTATTCTTATAGGGGGAATCACTTATCTCATATCGTTTAAATCAAGTGAAAAAGAACGTGAGTATTTTGAAATCAAAAATGGTCAATCAACACAAACAATACAACTATTTGGAGCATTGACGAGAAAAAGTCAAGAACTATGTGTTGATCTCTTTAACCAATCTATTCCTTTAATTTCTCAATGTTTTGTTCTAGAAATTACAACAAAAGAATTAAATAAACAACAAAAAATGTATCAAATTCAATGTATTGTTGAAAAGAAAATCTCAGAATGGTTTGCACGTTCAATAAGTTCAGCACTGATTTCTTTATCAACACATTTAGGTATTGTACTAAATAAAAGAGACTCAATACTACAAGAAACTTCGATTCAAACAATTATCACTGAACCCTCAAAAAGAGTTAAAGAATATTGTGAGACTATATTTTTGCTTGTTCAATCATTACATATGAATGCCTTTGCTAAGGTCAAAGAAATTAATCTCAATGATTTGTTGAAAACTCTACAACAAAATCTTTTAATTGAAATGATTTCGTTTATTCAAAAAAGTATTAAAAAGAGAATAGAAACTAAAGATCAGGAAGCATTACTTGACGATCTTCATATTGACTCTTTTGTTAAAATACTTATTAAATACCATACTACACAATTAAATAATATTCTTTTGAAACAAAAAGAAACAATCACTAACGATCTTTTAATATGTCAATTTGTTACTAAATGTAATGTAATAATCCAAACACTTCCAATTACACCAGAATTCTTTATGTGTGATGAGATGAATCAAAAGTTATTTGAATTTTTTCAATAATGTTATTTAGAAAATCAATTGTGTTATTTTAAATTATAATTTTAAGAAAAATAATAATAAAAATATAAGAAAAAAATAGTAAAAATATAAAAAAGTAAAATCCCGAAAAAATAGGTAAAAAAAGAAGAAAAGATAAACCCTGATTTTTTAATAAGAACTGAACATCAAAAAAAGAAACAGTCCACTTATGCAAATAATTGTTAAGAGACTTTCTGGTAAAGTAGAAGCTGTTACTGTTTCTGAGAACGAAACTGCTGGTATGCTTATGAATAGACTTAGCTGTGGTAAACTCCTTGCAGGATGTAGAATTCTTGGATGTAATGAAATTATTGTTGACTCAACACTCTTCGAAATGGGTGGACTTGAAGGAGGTAAAAACAAGAAATCAAAGAAGAAGGATACCTCAAAACCAAAACACAAGAAACATGTTAATAAGAAAGTCAAACTCGCATGTTTAACTCATTATAATGTTACTAGTGCTGGTAAAGTTGAAAGATTAAGAAAATGCTGTGCTAATAAGAAATGTGGAGTAGCTTGTTTCCTTGCTCAACACAAAGACAGACTTACTTGTGGTAAATGTCATACTCATATTCCAAAGACCAATTGAGTAACTTGATGATTTACTTTTTTTTAAATTTTTAAGAATAAATAAATAATAATAATCTTTTTCTTTATTTCTTTAAAAAGTATATTAATTTATTTTACTTTTTTATATAAAAAAACCCTTTTTCTTTTTAAAAATTAATATTTTTAATTGGTTTATGTTTTAGTTTGTTCTTTGAGAAAATAAGAAAGTATGGAAAAAGGATTGTCAATCCTTTCAATCTTTCAAATATTCAACAAAGGGAATCCTATCTTATTTTTGACTAAATAAACCTTCATCCATAAATTGAATATTAGAAATATCCATCTATCATTGTTTTAAAATAAATAACATTATTAAGTTCTTTTAATAAAAAAGTTTTATTTTTTTTTTTTTATTCATTGAAATGTATTAATATTACTTGTTACTCCAATAAGTTTTTCATTAAAGAGATAATTAGGGTTCTTCTATATGAACTAATTAACATTGTTTTATGTCTTTAAGTCAAGTACTCATTCAATTAATTATAGGTCAACAAAATCAACAAACAGCATCCCAAATTAATGAATTATCTAATCGGCCATTATCAGAAATTCTTCCACCAGTAATAGACTTATTACAAGACCCTAAAGTTATTCAAAATCCACCAACATTAATGAAAATTTTAATTTTTATGAAAAATTGTCTTACAGCTAAAGATCCTGAAAAAGCATCAAATAAAAAAGCACAATGGAATACATTTACTATTGATATTAAAAATGGAATTCATGGAGTTCTTTTTAATCTTCTTAATTCAGTAGATTCACAAGTTCATTCTATTTTAAGTGAAGTTATTGCTATTATTGCATCATATGATATTCCAATGTCACAATGGAGTGATTTAATAGAAGTTTTAACGAATGAATCATTTTCAATAACTATACAAAAAGCATGTCTTAATATTTGTTCATTATTATTTGAAAAGATTGATGAATATAAAATGACAGTATATTTAACTAAAATTTTACCAAGATTTGTTAGTGATATTAATAATGAACATCTTTATGAAATAAGATTAAATGGAATTAAAAATTTATTAAGTCATTATCGATCATTTTCTTTTAATAATTTTGATGTTCTTTTTGATATTGTTGTTGATTTATCTAAAACAAATATTAGTGAAAATGCATTAACTATTAGATTAGAAACTCTTTCAATTGTTATAGAAAATTTATATGAAAAACTTCTTGGTCAAAATGATAGATTATGTAATTTTCTTATTAATATAGTTGAAAAATATGGATCAAGTGAAGATATTGTAAAAAAAGTATATGATGTTTGGTGTACTATTGGTAGAGTTGAAAGTGATACTGTTAAAATAAGAAAATCACAAAATATATTAATTACTTCTATAAGTAGATTATATCCTCAAATTATTAGAGTTATTAATGGATTTGCTAAAGAAGTAGTTCAAGAAGATGATGATGAAGGAGAAGATCAAAATAGTGTTATTTATGTTTCACAAGAAATTATTACTTATATGACTATGGTAGCACATGATCCATTTTCATCTAATGTATTAAATTCTATTACACAATCATTAAATGAAAATCAATTAGCACAACAATATATTTCATTAATGTTATTTGGAGCTATTCTTGAAGGAGGATGTTCATTAAAAAATTTAATAATTCAAAATATTCCAAGTATAGTTCAAATTTATTCTAATTCTCAAAATGGTTTAATTAAAATGGCAGCTTCTAAAGCATTAATTAAAGTATTAAAAATGATGCCACAATTATTAAATGGACAAATTATTAATCAATTAATTACTACTGCACTTAATATTATTTCAAGTAATAATAAATCATATATTATTTCATCATGTTTATTGATTGGATATATATATAAAACAGTTGAAGAAGGAAATTCATTAACATCTAGTGTAAATCAAGTTCATTCAACATTAATTAAATTAGTACAAATGAATGATGAATTAATTCAAAGAACATCACTTCAATCATTAAAAAGAATTGTTGGAAATTTATATAAAGTAAATGCTAAACCATTAATATTAAATACATTTAATTCAATTATTCAATTTATTCAAATTTTACAACAAAGAGGTAATATGAAAGCTATTTCTATTTGTATACAAATTATGGGAGATTGTATTGATGAATTAACTGAAGAAATACAATCAAATTCAAATACTATTAATCTTCAACAAACAATGAATATTTTAATTAGTTATTTAGCTAATACAGATACATTTGATTCTTCAATGAAAGCAATAGTTACAGTATCATCAGTATTAGCAGAACAATTCCAAATATTTACAGGACCAGTTGTAGAAAAATTATTAATTACTTTAAAAGAAGTTAATCAATCAGAAATGATTAAAGAAAGTTGTATTACTATAGAACAATTATCTCTTGCAATTAAATCAGCAATGTTACCTTATGTAGAACAATTATTAACACAATTATTTAATAATTTACAATCAAATCAACTTAATTTTAAAGTTAAATTTACTATTATTAAAGCCATTTCTGGTTTAGCTATTGGAATTGGTTTTAATAAATTTTCAAGATATACACCAATAATATTAAATGCATTAGGTCAAATTACTAAAAATCTTCTTGGATTAAAATTAGATCTTTATAATGAAGATGGTGCAGAATTCTTTGAAAGTATGATGGAATCTATTCTTATTTGTTATTCTAGATTATATAAAGGATCAGATCAATCTATAATTAATTTTATTGATATTCCAATTAATTTAACATTAAATATTCATCAAATAATATGTAGTGGTAGTGGATATGTAAATACTGATATTATTTATAGTGCTGTTTGTGCATTTTATGATACAATTGTATCATTACCTTTTATTTGTCAAAATCAAGAATCATTTAAAAAAATATTCACTCCATCTGTTCTTGAAATTATTCATTCATGTGATTCAAATACTGAAGAAGAAGATTTAAGAATTAATGTTGATTCTTTAGTTAATAAATTAAAGAAATTAAATATTTTTCAATGATTGATAACAAAAATTAATTTAATTCTTTTTTATTTAAATTTAAATTTTATTCAATTAAATTTAAAAATTAAAATGATATTCATTAATAATTTTATCAATATCTCCATATTTAATAGAATCACCTAATATTGAAATTTCTATTGATTTAATTTCAATAAAAAGATTATTTATTGGTGTTTTTTCTATTACTTTTTTATTTAATTGTATAACACCAATATAATAATTCTCAACAACTTTACAAAGTTCTTCAATTCTTATTTTTAATTGAACTAAACAATTTTCATAAGGACTTTCTATAATTTCTTCTTCTTTCTTTTCTTCTGGTATACAAATAGAAATATCAACTAAGTTAGAATAACGTTTTGCTAATAAAATACATTCTTTAATAACTCCTGTAATTTGATATGCAACAATTCCACTATAACTTCCACATCCCCATAATGGTGTTGATATACCAATATCTTCTTTTCTTTGAACTACAAAACATTGATCTCTAACACTATTTAATTCTATTTCAATCATTTCTTTATTAAGAATTAAAATTTCAAGTATTCTACCAAATGAACAAATAAAATCAACTACTGTTGCATCTGTTTGGATTTGATAAATTCCTTTATTTTCTTTTTCTTTTATTTCTCTGAATAGTTTTTTAGTTAAATTAACTAATCTTGATGGTCCTTTCATAGTAAATTGTTTAAAAAATGAAGATTCTACTGGTTGTGTTATTTTGTTATTTGCAATTAACCCAAAAAATACTCCAAGAACTAATGCATTAAAACAATTCCATATTTTAATATTTCCATTAATAATTGTTAAAATATTCATTTCATTTCCTTCTAAAAATGCTTTATATTCAGGAATTTTCATTTTAATAGGTTTAATTTGTAATTTCTCAAATACTTCAAATGTCATCTTTTTTTCATTATTATAAAGAACTTCTCCTTCTCCAATAAGTACTTTTCCTATAGCAGCAATATGATATGTATTGTTACAAATACTTCTTTTTGTTTTTAATGGAATAATTGGAAGAATATCTTTTTGATATAGTTCTTGAAGAAGTTTAATAGTTTCATATTGTACTGGAGTATTTCCTCTACAAATCGCATTCATTTTTAATAATAAAATACCTCTTGTTTTAAATGGAGAAAGTATTTCTTCAGAACATCCATCTAATTGTTCATTAAATTTTTCTAAAATATTAATATTTGTATCTTCTGATATTTGAGGAATACTTTCTAAACATGTTGGATGAAGAT
Organism: Entamoeba dispar SAW760; assembly: GCF_000209125.1. Lineage (NCBI taxonomy): Eukaryota > Evosea > Mastigamoebida > Endamoebidae > Entamoeba > Entamoeba dispar. The sequence continues at coordinate 6,839 of NW_001853299.1, forward strand.
ATATCTGATGTGATTTTTTACATCCCTTAATAAGATATTGAGGTGTCATTGTAAACCCATCTATTAAATATACAAATTCTTCTTCTTTATTTTCTTCTAAATCTTTATTTATTTGCTTTTTCATTTTATTTATTTTTTAGTTTTTTTTTTTTTATCCTTTTTTTGTTTATTTCAAAACTTTCTTTATTAAATGAAATTCAATTTAAATCTGTTGTTCAACAGAAACAAAAACAACATTATTCTCTTGTACTACCCCAATAAATGAAATATCATTTTCTTTATTTATTTCATTTGGTGTAAAGACACTCTCAATAATTCTTTGTTTTGAGTTAACAACCTTCAACACTTGTTCTTTATTATTGACACCACAAATGGCTATTAATTCATCATTGATAGGACGTACTTTATAACCATTTTCAATAAGATGTTTGTATACAATAACTTTTGAATTCCAAAATACCCTTAACTCATCTTGTCCTTGAGCTCTTCCCATTTGGACTAAAGCAGCAGCAATGTCTTTGTTAATGCACTGGGGTTTAAAGATAATAGTTTTGATTGTTTTAAATTTACTTTCAGAAACTAGTTTCTGTAATAATTTTCCTTTCATGTTTGTGACTTTATAGCAATCCTCATCAACTTTTGTTAATGTACATTGATGGAAAACAACTTGTTGTTTACTTTCCTTTTGTCTTTTCATTCAAAGTGGTATTGGATAGTTCATCAGTAATAAATATATATATTAAAAAAGAACAACTCAGACTCAAATGAAAGTTGAAATCACTGGAAACTATAAAAGAATCCTACTTAAGATAACGCAGTAAAGTCATCATTGTCATTATTTGTCATTTCTTTAATAATAATAATATGTATAATAATTATAATTAATTATTATGGTTTTATTTAAAATGAATATTAAATAAAATAATAAATTAATTACGTATTAATAGAATTGTTCTTTATTATTCATTCTTTTTATTAAGACTAATACTGTCGTTATTAATTATTTTAATTGTGTATTTCTCTTTTACAGAAGTAATGTTCCATAAAGCCATTCTTATTTTTTTTAGTTATAAGGTTTTTGATTTCTTTTATGATGTTAATTTCATTTTTTATTTCTTTAATTAATTTAATCTTCTTTGTATTTACAAACAGATTTATTGTTATTATTGGGTTTTATTTTTTACATCTTTTAATTTCTCTATTTTAATTAGCATGTTCTTCATTTCTTTATACAGAGATGCCGAAGCATTACAGGACACACCACAAAAATTATAAAACAATCAATAACAAAAGAAGGAGAAGTCCATATCATCCATGAAATATAATTGATAGAAGAATGTGTGAAAACACGTATTATCTGTATGGACAGAAATACATTAATCTCACATTAATCATTACCATATTAATATCTATCACCATAACAATTATCATAACAGTTATAATAATAATGATATGAATCGTTTCACTCATCATTTCATTCATTTTCATCATCATAAGTATTTTATCAATAATTCAAATAGAATCAATCAATATTATAATACAAATAATTCACATAATAAAACACAACATAGACATAAACAATACCATAATAAAAGACAACAACAAATAAGAAATAAAAGAAATGATAGAAATACAAAACCAAGAATATTTGAAAAGATTATTTGAAGAAGAAATTAAAATACTTACACAAGAAATAGAATAAATTAAGAACACTAAGATTAAAGAATATAATCAACAATAATGAGAAGATGGTATTTATTTGTAAGAGAAAAAATAAAAATGAATAGAAATGAGTGATTATCAGTATGACACTTGAAGAAGATGATAAACAACTAAATCAAAATGAAACAAATGATAAATACTTAAATAAGAAATATACAATGATGAAAATGATGATGAAAATGAAATTACTGAAGAGAAGAAGATGTTTAATGAAAAAGAAAATATGAAATTAAAAGAATAAGAAAAGAACAATGAAAAAGATAAAAGAATAGAAGAATTAAAGAAAAGAAGAGAATATTAAAGAGAAAGAAGAAATGAAAAAAGAAATACAAAAGAATGACCAGACCATTAATAAATTATCAAATGACATTATTTCATTAAAGAAGAAGTATGTAAAGGAGATAAACACTAAAAAACAAGAAAGTGATAGAAAATTATTCGAATTCCATGCTGAATCAGAAAGGAAAAGGTCTGAATTAAACAATTTATCACAACAAGTATACTTCATGAAAGATAAATTATTTAAATTACAAAATAAAATTACACAAGAAGAAAAGAAGAAAGAAGAGATAAATCACACTATATCAGACTCATCTGAAACACAAATTGTGAATGACATCACACCAATGTTGTAGTAACTGATGAAATATCATCAAATAAAGATGATCTTCAAAAAAAGAAAGTTAATACAGAATTCAATCGAATAGATGGGAATTCAGTATAAAAAGATCAACACATATGATCATGACATTCAAAAAATAATTGAAGCAAACAAATAGAGAAGAATAAATTCTAACACTCTATAAATGTTTTGCACTGAAGTTATTAGAAAGAAAATTAAGAGGTCAACTTAAAGAAGAAGAAATAAAAAGATTAATACATGAATTTGATATTAAAATAGAAGATATTAATGAATATAAAGAAATAATAAAGAAAACATTTAAAATAAAGAATGAAATTAAAATTGAAATCAATAAAAGAATAGAAGAAGAATTAATAATACACCAATGGAAAGATATTGAATTAAAAGAATTAATAAAATAAATAAGAAAGAAGAAATACAAGAAGAGGAGGTAATAAGAATATTTAAAGAAGAAGATATGAAAGAACAAGAAGATGTACAATTTATTAATTATTATTACAATAAAAACAAAATACATCAAATAATTAATATCATTAATACAAATGAAATATTAATCAATACATTAGATGATTATTATCATTATATTAAAACTATAACCTCCACCATTAACATCATTATTAATAACAATCAAGAAAGAAGTTGAAGGAGAAGTATAGAAAAAATATTACAATCAAAATATGTAGATTAAGAGACTTGCTCCATAATAACCAATATATGAAATTAAAAAGAATATTACATATTAAAAATATGATATATATCATATTAAAGTAAAACAAATGATCAAATAAACTATTACAAATACCTCCAAAGAATGAAAAGAATAGAAATAGAATTACGAAT
>NW_001853298.1:0-2539 GCF_000209125.1 Entamoeba dispar SAW760
TCGAGGTTGAAAAGAAATAAAGAATAAGAAGAAGTAAAATAAAATAAAGAAGGAAAAGAAATCTGAATAAAAACTGATTGAACATTTAAATTATTGAAATAAAAGAAGAACAATAAATAAGAAAGTAAACAAAAGAAAATAGGAGAATAAGAAATAATAATAAGAAAATGAGAGAAAAGAAGTAAAGAGAGAAAAGAATATATGAAATAAGATGAAGATTAAATCAGTATGAATTATCTCTTACCTTTATGTTAAATTGAATCTTTGATGTTATTATTTATTATTGACTTTTGATTTATACTTAAAAATTATTATAAATTAATGAAAAACTAGAATGTTTTTTCTATTTCTCTTCTCTCACTTGATTTTACTTCTTTCACTCTTTATTATTTAATTTCTTTATGATTTAATTTTTATTTCTACATTTCATCTCTTTTATTTTATTATATATTTCTTTATATATCTTACCTTTATTTCATATTGAATATTACTTAATCTTTTTAATTCATTAATGAATAATCAAATTATAACTATTAATGAAATTACTTTTAATCCTTTTATTCTATTATTTTATCTTCTTTTGAAATAATGAAATTTATACATTTCAAATTTAATAATAATTAACATTTTATCATTTACTATTAATCTTATCAAATATTCATAAGAATAAAAAAGAATCAAAACTACTTAATTAAGTGTTAATATATTTTATATTGTTTAGTGGAGATTAATTAATCCATTTCTTTTAAAAGTATTTGTTCATCATTTATTAGTTTATTCTTTGATTTTAGTTGTTGAATTATGACAATTTCATTTTCTCTTTTATTTGATATGGAATAGAATATTTTAAACATCAATTATTTAAATATTCATTATTTAATTTCTATTTGATTTTGATGAATATTAAATTTCTTCTTTATTTTATTATTTTAAGGAGAACATATAATTACCATTGTATTGCTATGGGCTAATATTCTTTTTAGAATCAACCATTAAACCCTTTTCCTTTGATAATCTTTCTTATATTATCAAATAATACTTGTATCATAACAAGTAATAATACCATCTTTATAAATACCCATTCGTTTATTATCAATGATATTCTGTCATTGTAATTAATAAACACTGTTATTCTTGTAGCATTGATTATGATGTTTTTCTAACTAAATACAACATTATAACAAATCCATAACTGGTGGAATCGAATGATGATAATAATTTAGGGAAGGGTGTGGTGTCTTTGACGTGCTACGTTCAAATAAAATAAATTGTAATAATAAGATAAAAAAGATAAAAAAGATAAAAGAAATAGAAAAATAAAGAGAAATAAAATAAAAAGAAGGAATAAAAATTGAATAAAAAGAAAGGATTAGAAATAATAATAAAGAATAAAGAATAAAGGAAGAATACTAAGTAAGAAATGAATAAGAAAAATAGAAGAAATGAAATAATAATAAAAGGAGAAGAAATAAAAGAATAAAGAAATAAAGAAAGGACAAAAGAATGGAAAATAAGAGAACAAAGAAATAAAAAAGAAATAACAAGTGAAATAAGAAGAAAAGAATAAAATAATAAAGAAAAGAAATAATAATAAAAAAAGAAGATAAAAGAGGAAAGAATAAATAATAAAAGAGGGAAATAATAATAAATAATAATGAAGAAAAGAAAAGAAATATAAGAAGTAATAAAAGTAGAGAGTATAAAAATGAAGGAATAAATAAAGATAAATAAAGAAAAAATAAAAAAGAAAAAGAAAGCAAAATAAAAATTACATGGTTATATTTTTTAATTGATTTTATCTTTCTTATTTCATTAATCTTATTATTTTATTTTATAATCTTCTTTTTACTCGTTTCATCACTTCTATTTCTTTTTATTATTTATTCTTTTATCATTTGATTATTATTTTCTCTTTTATCTTATTTCTTTATTCTTTTTATCTTTTATATTATTCTCTTTTATTATTCTTTCTTTGTTTCTTTTTTATTACTTTTATTCTTCTTTTTATTTTCTTTCTTATTTATTTCTTTATTTGTTTATTTCTTTTTATCCTTCTCTTTCTTTTTATTTTCTTTCTTATTTCTTTTCTTATATTTTCTATCTTTTCTTTTTCTTTTATTTCTTATTTTTTATTTTATTTCATTTTTATCTTTTTATCTTTTTATTTCAGATTAGAATATTACACATTACACATACCATATGCATTCATAATTTATTCATATTTTAAATTCACCTAATTATTATCTTGTTATGATATTACTATTGATTATAAGATGTTTTAATTAATTTGGTAAGAATATCAGTGATTATTAATTATGAATATTGAATATCATTTAAAATAAAAGTATATTTATTTATAATGATGAGAATATTATTAACTAGTTGATATGATATACATGTATAATTAATAAATATAATATTAATAAATAAAAAGTATCTGTTGATATGGTTGATGATAAAAAGAAAATTAAACATAATAACATAATAATAATGATATTTTCATATTAAAATAAGAAAATAAAAAAGAAGAAAATAAAAT
>NW_001853297.1:0-1724 GCF_000209125.1 Entamoeba dispar SAW760
ATCATTTATTGATTTTATTTTATATTCTTTTTTATTTTTATATTTCAAATAAATAATAATGAATAAAAATCATTTCATTTCAATTACAATAATTCGTTGTGGTGTGAAACGATCTGGGCGTTGTTTTCCACAAAGTGCATTTGATATTCCTTTATATGAAAATGAATGTTGATTACAATATGATATTGTTTTATTATTTTCTTTATAAACACAAATATCATGTATATATCCAAATTCAAACAAACAATTATCTGATTGATTATATAAATAAAATGTATATTCTGGTTCTTTAATATCAAATTTCATCATTCCTTTTATTCTTCCTTTTGATTCTATTGAAAATAAAAATGATTTTGGATCATTTATATATTTATTAACTTTATCAATTTTCACATTAACATATCCTCCAAATTTATTTCCATTTGTATCTTCAATAATAATTATTATATGTTCTTTATTTATTATTCTTTGATCAAATACTGATGTATCTTCATTCCAATCATCAATTTCTGAATCAAATAATATATCTCCTACTTCTCTTGATGTCCATTCTTCTAGTTGTTGAATTTCTTCATTTGATGGTCTGAACTTCTTTTCAATTCTTTTACTTTCCCATTCTATTCTAATATCTTCTAATTCTCCTTTATATCGGTTTGCCCTTCCTTTATTTCCTTCAATTAGTTTATTAATTCGTAGTTCTTCAGTTTCCATCACTTTTGTAATGATAGTGTCAACTTGTTCTGATATTATTTCTTTATCATCATATCTTATTTCATTAATTCTTTGATAGACATTCCTTAAATTATTTAACATCATCATTCCTTCTTTTATTTATTTCTAATTATTTCATTTCTTCTAATTATTTCTTCTTTTCTGTCATAAATTCCTTGATTCTTTTAATTCTATCTTCTGGACTTTCATTTTCATTGTCAGTTATCTCTTCTCCATTTCTATTTTCCCAATTCTCATTATATTCTCGTGCACTTTTCATGATTTCATCAATCTGATTCTTAACGTCATTACTTATTTCTTGTAATTCATTAAACACTCCATTTCTTTCTTCTTTGTTTATGTTCATTCTTCTTTTATTCTTCTTTGTTATTTAGTTTGTTTCTCATTCTTTTTGTTTTCTTCTAAACATCATTCATTCAATTTCAAGTTCCAATTATTAGTTCAACGATAATTATTAATAGATCATCTATTTTTATCAATTATTATAAATAGATTAAATTAAAATAGATTATTTATTATTTATTATTATTAATAGTTCAAAAATAAAAAGAAGTAATAAAAAGAAGAAAGAAGACAGATGTAATAGATACAAAGATAATATGATATTCACCATTTGATAAACAACAGAAATACTGAGAAATGAAAGTATATGAAAAACAGAAAAAGAAGAAAAGAAAGAATTAAAGAAACAAAGATTATATTAATAAACAAAATGATAAATGATGGAGAAGTAATAGAAATGAATGAAAACATTAAAATAATAAGAATAATATCAATAACATATAATAATGATAATATATAATAATGTAATGAACATAAAATAAGATTATTGAATGTTTCAAGATAATCAATATAAAATATAACACAAATAATGAATAATTAATAATTGAATTAACTAATAAAATATCACAATTTATTCAATATATAAAATGAGAAATATAGATAAACAAGAATATTTAGAATTGAATGAATATGATAAACAAGAAATAAGA
>NW_001853296.1:0-1116 GCF_000209125.1 Entamoeba dispar SAW760
TATTTAATTTATAACAATATACTAACCAAATAGATTATTAGACTAAGAGATTTAAAAGACTACTAGACTATTATAAGATATTAAAAGACTACTAGACTACACAAGATATTAAAAGACTATTAATGTTTGTATTATTTAAACACAAAGAGATTATTAATGTTTGTATTATTTAATTTATAATTCTATACTAACCAAATAGATGAATAACTATGTATAATATAATAGTTTTGGGTCTCAAAAAACCCACGAGAAACAAAACTATTTTGAGTAGTATTTAATTATGTTAAGCATTCTTAAAATAAATTATAAACATATTTACAGCTTCATTAAATAAAACCATAAACATACATTACCATAAAAGCATTAAGAGAATAAGGATGATTAATAATAATTAATGCTACTATATAATGAGAGGAATAATAAAGAGAGAATATAGCATTTACGTTTGTTTAAATAATAAATTATGAGAGAATAGCACAGTTTGTCAATAAAATAATAAATAAAATAAGTATTCATAATATTTAGGGAGAATAATATAAGAGATAAACAGAATAAGTAATCTCATAGAAGAGATTAATTAAAGAAATAAGAAATGATTATTAAAAGAATTTAATATAATCATAATAGATATATGTTGTTAAGAATGAAAGAATTTAAAGAAATAAATATAAGACTGAATATAAAGAAAATTGTACTTGATCTAACTATATAAAAGTAATTAGATGACAGAACAGATTTAAATAATATAAGTTTGTTTTTTAGTATAATTAGTAAATAAAAAAGAAGTCAAAAGTAGGAGAATAAAGAAAGGAAAAATGGATATAAATACAAAAGAGAAGTAAGAATAAAGAATCCTTCCTTTTAAAAAGGAAGAAGAATAAAATATCTGGTTGATCCTGCCCAGTATTATATGCTGATGTTAAAGATTAAGCCATGCATGTGTAAGTATAAAGACCTAAGTAGGATGAAACTGCGGACGGCTCATTATAACTAGTAATAGTTTCTTTGGTTAGTAAAAGTACAAGGATAGCTTTGTGAATGATAAAGATAATACTTGAGACGATCCAATTTGTATTAGTACAAAGTGGCCAATTTATGTAAGTAAATTGAGAAATG
>NW_001853295.1:0-1084 GCF_000209125.1 Entamoeba dispar SAW760
AAAGCTTCAAAAACTGAAAAAGTTATATTGGGAATGGTTACTTTCATTTATCTAATTTAACTAAAATGTAATTTCATCTTGGTGATACTCCAATTAAAATATCTCATTTTATTCCTTTTAATACTACTACTACTACTACTCAACCTCATTTTAACTTTATTCCTCATCAACTTCCTCAAAAAATACAACCTTTACAAAATACTATTCAAATAATTGATGAATATAAAGAAGGTGGTTCAAAACAATATATTTTTATTTCAATTGGTATAATCTTTTTCATTTTAATCATTGGATTTCTCTTCATTATGTTTCATCCAAATTCATTGTTTAGATTATTCAATTAATTTAAATAACTTTTTTTTCAAATTAAAATCATTTATTTTAATAAAATAAACATTATTTTAAGTAATGAGAACTAACATCAAATAATCAATAAATAATAATTTATTTCTAAGAAAAAAAAATGATTTAATTATAAAATACTTAAATAAATCTTCAAAATATATTAATTTAAATACTATCAAATGATATAATAACCAATATTCAATTAAAGAAAATAAGAGATTGATAAAAATTAAATAATAATATTTAATAATTGGTTTATTTAAATTTACTTTTTTTTTAATAAAATCAAATAAAAGAAGATAATTAATGTTTCATACTTCTTTTAAAAGAAGAAATAATATCTCTTGGAAGATTTTTTAAATTATCAATGTTTTGAATTGTATGAAGAGAATAACAATTTTGAATTTGAAGTTTAGAAATAGTAGATGGAAGTGATAAAGATTCAATACAATCACAATTACTAATAAAACATTCTTGAAGTACAGAATTTTCAAGATAATTAAAAGTTTCAAAATTATCACAACCATTAACTGATATAAATTGTAAAGAAGTTGGAATATCAATGTATTGAAGATAATTAGAATTTGTACAATCAATTCTAGTTAATGAAGTTGAATTATTAATATTTAAAGAAAACAAATTATTACAATTATCAATACGAAGAGATTGTAAAGTAAATGGAAAATTAAAAGTAGATAATAATAAACAATTCTTTAATGTTATTTGTTTTAAAGAATTT
>NW_001853294.1:0-1587 GCF_000209125.1 Entamoeba dispar SAW760
ACATTTCATATAACATTAACTTCTGTGGTATCATTATTAACATTATCTTTTGTATATTTCATTAGTAGCATTGTCTTCTTGTTGGTTTTCGTTATTAACATTATCTTCTTGTTGGTTATCATTAGTGGCATTACCTTCTTGTTGGTTTTTATTATTAATATTCAGATTAGTATTTTGTTGTATTTCATTCTGATTTGTTTCATTTTCATGGTTGGTTACTTGTATTTTTTTAACAAAATCATGGTTGGTTACTTGTCTTTTATTACCAAAAATATAATTGGTTGATTTGATTATGGAACTTACAGCATATGAAATAAATCTAAATACCATTAAAATAAAAAGAATTGCTTCATAAATTGCAACAAAATAACACCATGGACTTCCAATGAATTGTCCAGTAGAGAATGTAAAAATAATTGTGATCCCAACCAATATAATTGCTGAAAAGAAGAGTATGTGACATTGACATGCAATAGAAACACTGGTTATTGATATTTTTAATAGTCTTAGTAAAAACTCTTTTATTTGTTGATACATTTGTATTTGATTTATTCAGATGAAAGTTCAAGTTTATAAGGACGATTTTTAATTATAATAATGTTAAAGAAATGATGCTTATTTCTTTTCTTTTTAAATATGTAAAGCATATTATTAAAAATGAATTATCAATCAAATGACGATTAATTTAAATACTTTTTTTGAAATTTAATTTATTTTTATATTATCTTCAGTGAGTTATTACCCTTTTTAAATCTATATTAATATTTTATTTATAATAAATAATTATTACTGTTTTTATATGTAAACTTATTTTTATGAAAAGAAATATTTTAGGGTATTTGTAACATAATTTTAAGTTAATTCGTCATTTTCTTTATGAGTGTATTGTTCTAAAAAAATATAATGATAACAAATTTAACAGAACTACATTAAAAATTAAAAGATTGTTTTATATCCATTAACACTTATCAATAAGTAAATAATAGTTTAATTAAAATACATTGAGATAATTAATTTATAGATAACAATATATATTAATTAAAATTAAAATGTGATTCCATTTTTTTGAACGTGAAAAAATAAATTCTTATTTATAATGATTAAACAAATAACATGAGTTATACAATAACTAGGTAGTTTATGATATGATGATAAAAATCAAAAACAATAAAATGATTATTAACTCATTTATCAATAAATTTATTTCAAAATTGATCATTATCATACACGTTATATCTTTTGTATTTCATATTCATTTTATTTTATGGTAAATTTTATATATTTTATTTAAAAATAATATCTATTAAATTTATAATTGATATTAAGGAGTTATTTATCTAATTAATTATTTGTTATACAAAACAATACTAGTACATATAATATAATTTTATTAAATTAATATTGTTCAAATGAAATGTTAGTATAACCAAATTTATAACTTCAACATAACCAAATATCATATTAATTCTTTTTTATTTATCTTTAAATAGTTCTTCATCTTTATTATAATATGAATCATTTTAATAAATGGAATAGTTTTCTTAAATATTCATTCAAATGAATCGAATTAAAATGAAATTGTTCAGT
>NW_001853293.1:0-1827 GCF_000209125.1 Entamoeba dispar SAW760
TTCTATAAAATTATTGAAATTGGTTGTTTATGATTTTTTTATTTCTTTTTTATTTTCTGATGTAATATTTTTCTATCATTTCTTCTTTTTATTTATTTTATTTGTTTATCATCTTTTTCTATTTCACAAGTAGTAAAGATACAAGAAGGAGTAACTATGACAGGAAATATTAATTCTAAAATACTCAATTGTGATGCTTTAAAATATTGTAAACATTGTCCTATCACAATTCCATCTATTAGCCACATTTTGTTATGATGTCCTGTAATGAAGAAGAATCAAATATCAAAACACGATTATGTATGTAATCAAATATATAAACATATATTAATTACATATTTTAATGAATTTGATGAAATAGATTTTAATATATCATAAATGTATTAATAATGATGAAATGATTATAAATTACAATAAAGATTTATTGATTAGTGACCATTAGTTTAATGAAGAAGACCAGATATATATTATCAAATCATCAAAGATAAAAATGATATATTAATGATATTGATATATGTCAAGATAGAAATATAGAATTAAATTATATTTACAAAATAAATAAATACAAAGAACTACAAGAGAAGTTAATACAAAGTAGAGAATTAATTCATGTAGAAATAATACCTGTAATATTAACAATAAATTAATACATAATGAATCAGTAAGAAGATTAAAGACACTAAAATTACAAATCAGCTTCCCCAAAATACTACGAATAATCATTATTAAAAACATTAAATACTTAATGTTCTACATATTTAACACTGGCAACACATAGAAGAAGAACCTTCTAATTCTCATATGGTTGAAATGACCTCTAATGTAGAAATAGAACATATTGAAATCACTGAAATAATCACTTCTTAATAACCATAAAACCAAATTGTAGATATGTCTATTATTTGATATTTTTTATATGAGAATATTGATATAATATTTTCAATTTTTAATTCATTTTTATTCAAATTTATAATAATCAAATTATAATATTAATACAAAATAATAAACAATAAATTAATTACACAAACAATATTTAATTAATTAACAAATACATACAAATATAATATTTAATCAAATCTCATTGCATAATTCACATTCCATCTTCTTTATATTTAATTTCATAATAAATTCAAAATAATTTTCAAATAACAAAATATAAATAATAAAAATAATAATAAAATATTCTATTAACTTTATTTGATTTCTTCTTTTATTTAAAATAAGTGTTATCGGATATAATAAAGAAACAATCAATATTATTTAATTGAGTTCTTAAAAATAATAAAGAATAGTTAATAGTTTATGAATGATATAATAAAAATAAAATTAATAATTTTAATTTAAATACCATAACTTATAACCAACACAATGGAAAACCAAGAAAAGAGTAAAACAGTACAACAAACAGTTTCAGAACTCATCCAAACAGGAGAATTTAAGAAAGTTATAGAAAGGATAATAGAAGAACATGATCTGAAAATCTGTGACTTAGAGACAAACTTAGAAATAATATTAACAAAAAGTAAAATAAAAGAAGGTGCTATTAAGTTCATTAAAGAAAACATCAATAAAATTGATGAAGAAATTAGAAAGATAAAAGAAGAAAATGAAAAAACAAGCAAAGAACTTAAAGGGCATGAAATTCAAATAGATGAAAATACATTAAATATAGAAGTACAAAATTATTTAATCAATAAAATTATGAAAGAAATAAAGGGCGAAAGAATTAGTGAAGAAAAAATAAAAGAACTAGTAGAAGAAGAGTGCAAAAAGAGGTATCTTCAGAAAAGAAAAGAGAAAAATGAAAGGAGAGAAGGGTTGGCCAAT
>NW_001853292.1:0-1426 GCF_000209125.1 Entamoeba dispar SAW760
TAATAACAAACATTTTAAAAATAAAGATATAAAAATAAATAAATAACATAATGACTGATAAATAAAAAAGAAGTAAAATATAGAAATTTAATATAAAATAAGATATAATAAAAAAGGGGTAAAAAATAAAATAAACACAAATTAAAATAAATAAGAGAATAAAATAAATAAGAGAATAAAAATAAAGAAATAATATGAAATAAATAAAAATAAGAATAAAAAGAAGGAAAGAAGGAAATAAATAATACAAATACAAGAATTAATGATAAAAACAATATTCATTAACAATAAAATAACAATAAATAAATATAAAATGAATAAAAATAACACTGTATTCAAAGAAATAAGAAATGAAAAGAATAAATAAATTAAATAAATTAATTAATGAAAAGTAGACAATTAAATGTTAACAATTTTATTTCATATTCTTCAATGTAAATTAATAATCACTTTGATTTAAATTTGTTTACTTGTTAAATACTATTTTATTCTTTGTTTTTAATTCATGAAATGTGACAATTTCTTTATTTATTGTAAAATAATGTATCTCATATGTCTCTAATTTAAATATTCATTATTTAATTTTCTTATTTTTAATGGTTATTTTATTTTCTTATTTTAATAAGAAATATCTTTATTGTTGTGTTATTATGTTTAATTTTCTTTTTAAATCAACCATAACAACAAATAATTTTTCTTTGATAATATTGTATATATTATCAATTATACATGTACATCATAACAACTAATTAACACTATCATCATTATAATTAAATATACTTTAATTATAAATGATATTCAATATTCATAATTAATAATCATTAATATTCTAACAAAATTAATTAAGATGTTTTCTAACAAATGTAACATCATTACAGACTATAAATGGGAAATCGAAGCATGGATTTATTTTAGGGTTCTGTGGGGGTATCTCTGACCTGCCACATTCGAACTTCCCATTTAATTTAATGAATAAAATAATATATAATAAAATAATAAAATAATGATGTGTTATAAACGTGTATTTAGTTATTTATGAATCTGATTTTAATCTGATATTCATTAAATTAAAATGGCTGAGTTAATAAACAAGAACACTCAATTCTTTAAAGAAGAAATAGAAACACTTCCAAATATTCAACAATCAATTGATGATACTATTAAACATTATCAATATTATTTAGGAAGTATTAAAAATGAAATATTTGAAATAAAACCAGATGAAACATATTCAGAAGCTATTAAAAGAGGAGAAGGAATAATTGATAGGATTGATGAAACAGAAAGAAGAAGAAAATTAGTAATAGAAAAAAGTCAAGAAACAATTAAAATAATAGAAATAATTAAAAATAAAATGAAGAAAATAATAGAAGAATGTAATTCAGATGAAGAAATACTAAGTAAAACACGGAATGAAATAAACAAT
>NW_001853292.1:1526-2704 GCF_000209125.1 Entamoeba dispar SAW760
AAAATCATTTCAATTGAAGAAATGAACATGAAAGATAAACTATTCAGAACACCAAAAGAAAAATATAAAACCACCCAAGAATTTAACAAAAAGAAAGAAGAATGGAAACCATATTATAGTGATTATTTTGAGAGGAAGAAGAAACAAGAAGAAATGAAGAAACAAGAAGAAGAAAAGAAGAGAAAAGAGGAAGAAGAGAGAAGAAGAAAACAAGAAGAAGAAAGAAGAAGAAAGAAAATAGAAGAAGAAAGATTAAGAATAATGAAAGGAATGAATACAATTGAAGAAATGAAACAAATAGAAGAATGGACAAATAGAAAAGTATCCAATATACTATTTGATTCAGATATTGATGATTGGAATAAGTATACATCAGTATTTGATCAAAGAATAATAAATAAAAAACATATAATAATTATTATTGAAGATGAAGATGGAAATAAATTTGGAGGATATGTTAATGTGAAAATTGATAAAGTTGGTGATTGGATAAATGATCCAAAATCATTTTTATTTTCATTAAAATCAAAAGGAAGAATACAAGGAATGATGAAATTTGATATCAATGATCCAGAATATGCATTTGGTTTATGTAATCAACCACATAATGGTTTGTTTGAATTTGGATATGGTGATATTTGTGTTTGTAAAGAAAATAATAAAATATATTCATATTGTAAACAATCTTCATTTGAATATAAAGGAATAACAAATGCACTTTGTGGAAAACAATGTCCAGATAGTTTCACACCACAACGAATCATTGTAATTGAAATGAAATGATTTTTATTCATTATTATTTATTTGAAAACTAAAAACTAAAAAAGAATATAAAATAAAATCAATAAATGAATATGAACATTTCATCTGCCAATGAATGAAATGGTGAATATAAAAATGGACATATTTCATTCTGGTTTTATTTAATTTCATTTGAAATATTTACACCCAATGGGGGTGTTAATTTAATAAATAATAAAAAGAAATAAGAATAAAAGATAAATAAAAATATAATAAAATATTTATTTGATTCTTTTTATTTATTTTTTATTTTATTATATTATTTTATATTTATTTATTTTATTCTTCTTCTTTTATCTTTATATCTATTATATATTTCTTATTTTATTATTTATGTTATATTCTTATATCTTTTTATTCTTATTTTATATTTATCA
>NW_001853291.1:0-1104 GCF_000209125.1 Entamoeba dispar SAW760
CTTTATTTAATGATGTTGTAATGATAAATTGAACGATTTTATTCATCTTTTTAACGTTTGAATTGAAATAGTTTAAATAATAAAATAATATAGTTTTTTAATAGAAAAGATTTTTTGAAAAATGTTGATTTAAAAATAAATAACTTATACTTCATAAAATCTTGATTTAAAAAATGTTATTTCTACAATGAATAACAAAAAATAATCTATAAATAGAACACTATTATTTTAATAATTATTAATATCTCAAATGTACTGCGTCAAGAATTATAATAACTATAACAATTACTAGTACACTAAAAGTTATTTGATATTTATTACTTTTTATAGAAAATGATTTAATTATCAATAATTAATAAATTATGTTAGAATGAATTGTTAAAAATTATTTTATCTATACTGCGTCAAGAATTAATAATAACTATAACAATTACTAGTACACTAAAAGTTATTTGATATTTATTACTTTTTATAGAAAATGATTTAATTATCAATAATTAATAAATTATGTTAGAATGAATTGTTAAAAATTATTTTATCTATACTGCGTCAAGAATTAATAATAACTATAACAATTACTAGTACACTAAAAGTTATTTGATATTTATTACTTTTTATAGAAAATGATTTAATTATCAATAATTAATAAATTATGTTAGAATGAATTGTTAAAAATTATTTTATCTATACTGCGTCAAGAATTAATAATAACTATAACAATTACTAGTACACTAAAAGTTATTTGATATTTATTACTTTTTATAGAAAATGATTTAATTATCAATAATTAATAAATTATGTTAGAATGAATTGTTAAAAATTATTTTATCTATACTGCGTCAAGAATTAATAATAACTATAACAATTACTAGTACACTAAAAGTTATTTGATATTTATTACTTTTTATAGAAAATGATTTAATTATCCATTTATTCATTAATCATTAAAATGAATTGTTAAAAATTATTTTATCTATACTGCGTCAAGAATTAATAATAACTATAACAATTACTAGTACACTAAAAGTTATTTGATATTTATTACTTTTTATAGAAAATGATTTAATTATCCATTTATTCATTAATCATTAAAATGAATTGTTA
>NW_001853290.1:0-1519 GCF_000209125.1 Entamoeba dispar SAW760
GTAGTCTGATGCGTTTCCATTGCGCCACAAGCCCTATAACATTCATAAAATACTGGGAAGATAAAAAAAGGGATATATAAGTTATATAAATGTTATAAGTTATATAAATGTTATAAGTTATATAAATGATATAAGTTATATAAATGATATAAGTTATATAAATGATATAGATATGATATAGATATAGATATAGATATGATATATAAAAGACATAAGAAAGATAAGATATAAAATAAACAGACTAGGAATAATAATAAAAGTACATAGTCATATAATAATATAATAATATAAGAAAATATATGATAGTCATAGTCATAAGTAAGTAGGATAACGGTAGGTTCATATCAAGTAGGATACACCCGTTCCCATCCGAACACGGAAGTAAAGATGCTTAGAGCCTGATCAGTACCATTATGTTCACACAGATGGGAACGTCAGGTAATCTACCTTTTTGTTTTTATATAGAGAGTTTTTTTTTAAATAAAGGAATAAAGGAATAAAGGAATATAGAAATATAGAAATATAGAAATAAAGGAATATAGAAATAAATACATACATAGATATATAAATAAAGATATATATAAATAAATAAATAAAGAAATATATATATATATATAAATAAAGAAATATATATATAATAGAATATAAAGGTTATAGAAGTTGAAAGGGATTAAAGTAAAGTAATCTAGTCAATAAAAAGACGAGCTTGGCAGGGATCGAACCTGCAATCCCCAGATTCGTAGTCTGATGCGTTTCCATTGCGCCACAAGCCCTATAACATTCATAAAATACTGGGAAGATAAAAAAAGGGATATATAAGTTATATAAATGTTATAAGTTATATAAATGTTATAAGTTATATAAATGATATAAGTTATATAAATGATATAAGTTATATAAATGATATAGATATGATATAGATATAGATATAGATATGATATATAAAAGACATAAGAAAGATAAGATATAAAATAAACAGACTAGGAATAATAATAAAAGTACATAGTCATATAATAATATAATAATATAAGAAAATATATGATAGTCATAGTCATAAGTAAGTAGGATAACGGTAGGTTCATATCAAGTAGGATACACCCGTTCCCATCCGAACACGGAAGTAAAGATGCTTAGAGCCTGATCAGTACCATTATGTTCACACAGATGGGAACGTCAGGTAATCTACCTTTTTGTTTTTATATAGAGAGTTTTTTTTTAAATAAAGGAATAAAGGAATAAAGGAATATAGAAATATAGAAATATAGAAATAAAGGAATATAGAAATAAATACATACATAGATATATAAATAAAGATATATATAAATAAATAAATAAAGAAATATATATATATATATAAATAAAGAAATATATATATAATAGAATATAAAGGTTATAGAAGTTGAAAGGGATTAAAGTAAAGTAATCTAGTCAATAAAAAGACGAGCTTGGCAGGGATCGAACCTGCAATCCCCAGATTCGTAGTCTGATGCGTTCCATTGCGCCACAAGCCCTATAACAT
>NW_001853289.1:0-1609 GCF_000209125.1 Entamoeba dispar SAW760
TATTTTGAATTAAAGGCATCCTTGTCATTCCTCCAACAAGTACAACATCACTAATATCTTTTTTTCTTAATTTTGCATCTTTCATACATTGAATACAAGGATATTCTGTTCTTTTACAAATTTTTTTACATAATTCTTCAATTTTTCTTCTATTAATTGTAATTTCAAGTGAATCTTGTCCATCAAGATATGGTAATGAAATTATACTTTCTTCACTTGATGATAATTCACATTTTACTTTCTCTGCTACTTCTTTAATTCTACTAATTCCTTTTTTATTTCCTTGAAGATTTCGTTTATATTTTCTTTCAAATTCTTTCGAAATGTATTGACAAATAGCTTTATCAAAATCTTCTCCTCCAAGCATTGTATCTCCATTAGTTGCTTTAACTTGGAAAATTCCTTTATTAATATTAAGAATAGAAATATCAAATGTTCCTCCTCCAAGATCATAAACTGCAATATTCTTTCCTTCATTTTCTTTTCTTGTATCTATTCCATATGCTAATGCTGCTGCTGTTGGTTCATTAATAATTCTTTTAACTTTTAATCCTGCAAGTGTTCCTGCATCTTTAGTAGCTTGTCTTTGTGCATCATTAAAATATGCTGGACATGTGATAACTGCTTCATCTACTCTTTTCCCTAGTTTAGCCTCTGCATCTTTTTTTAATTTCTTAAGAATCATTGATGAAATTTCTGTTGGAGAATATGTCTTCCCATTAATATGAATCCATCCTTCTCCATTCCTTCCTTTAACAATTTTATAAGGTCTTCTTTCTTGTTTATCACTTTTGTATTGACACCCTATCATTCTCTTAATTCCACTGATAGTAGTTGTTGGATGTAATGCTTCCATTCGTTTTGCTGCTTCTCCAACTAATATTCCTGTTGGTGTAAAAGAAACACAAGATGGTGTTGTTCGTTTTCCTTCTGCATTCTCAAGAATTCGAGGTGTTGTTTTATCAAAAACACACATACATGAATTTGTTGTTCCTAAGTCAATTCCAATGCAAGTTGACCTTGTAGGTTGTGAGATGAACATGATAATAATTTAGTTCTTGTGAGATGAAATTAACTTTCATTTTCTTGAACTTTCCGATAAATAAAGTTGAAAAGAAGATTTTTTAATCTTGAAATCAAAATGAATATTAATGCAAAAAGAAATACCACATGAAATCATCCAATTACTTGATGGAATTAAGTTTCAGAATGAAAAAATCTTTGAGATGCAAGAAGAACAAGTTCAATGGAATAAACAACATGCTATTAATCTTAAATGTATCTTAGACAAAATCAATGAGATGTATCAAATCATTAGAGACTTTAAACAAACAAAAACGAAGTCTATTCAACAAAATCTTAATACTCGTCCATCTCTTACCACTACTTTCACTCCTAAATCAATCAATAACTCATTACAAATCATCCCTAATGAAAGTTCATCCAAAAAGAGAATTTCTAGTCCTATTATCAATAAATCCTCTCATACTACTAATGTTAAAAATATTCAAAACACACAAAGAACAAATCCAGTTCAATCATTGGTTGATCTTCAAGATAATTTACTTAAAAGAACTAAAGAAATATCAAAAACACCAACAAAAAGACT
>NW_001853288.1:0-1284 GCF_000209125.1 Entamoeba dispar SAW760
ATTACTATTCTCTTCTGTACTTTCTTGAATTTTATCTTTCTATCCTCAACTTCATTCTCTTTTCTTTATTCTTTGTTCTTCTGTTTCTTTAAATATTTCTTCACTAATTCATATCTTTATTGTTTCTTATAACATTGTACATTCTTTTATGTTTATTTGAATATATTTATATGTGTATTACTTCTTTATCTCATTATCCTCTTTTACTCCACTCTGTTATATCAGTAATTACAATAATCATTATAATTTAAATAATTGATGTTTTCTATCTCAATTCTTCTCTTTAATTATATTCTCTTATGTATTTTCTTTTCATTATCTGTGTTTTAACTTATTGTATTCTAATCAATAATTTCATTAGTTTATCTATATTTTTTGTAAACAATAATAAATAGAATGAAATAATAAATTAAATTTCACTTTATATTCAATATTCATGAAATATATAAATATTAAATAACAATAATAACATTAAAATTGTATTTCATAAAATGGTATGAAAAGAATAATTAATTTCTATTCATAATTCAAATTATTATTATTTTAAAATTATGTTCATTGTTAATTATTATGTTATTTTATTATTTCTATAATCCAAATAATTTGATATAATCATTAATCAATTCTTATTCTGTTTTTATTATATAAAATACTTTAATTAAATAAAAACATCAATTAATTATTAAATGGAAATTAATTATTTGTTTATATTTCATTTATTGTTATTTATACATCATTCTTTCTGTATTTAATGAACTATTACACAAAATATTAATTATTTCTTTTTCTTCATTCTTATTCATTTTTCTATTTTCTTCAATATCTTATTTCATCAAAATAATTATAATATTTATTTCATTTTAACTTCTATTAATTAATCATTGTGAATAAACAATGAAGAATACTTTTTGTTAAATTAGTATAAATAAAATGAATCTAATGATATAATTCTTTAAATAAACATATTTAATTGATTTCATTATATTATAATTGAATAATGAATATTATATAAACAAATAAAACACACAAAATTTAAAATCAAATCATAAATAAATAATTTGATAATGAATTAATGAGTTAATAGGAATAATGTTGAATAATGAAATATTGAAACAAAGAATAAAAAATATATTAATAATGATATTTATAAATATTGATTTTAAATGTTAAATAATAAATATAAATATTTAAAATTAATGAACTCATTCTTCTGTTAGAATTTCATTTTCATTTTAATAATAATGGATATGAAACAAAGATATTAATTATAATGAGTGATGAAAA
>NW_001853287.1:0-3941 GCF_000209125.1 Entamoeba dispar SAW760
ATAAATTAATCAATATTTAATCAATACTAAAAAATGATTGAAAAATGTAAAATAAGCAAATAATATTAATGAAATTTATGAAAAACAGAAATATAAATAAAATTAACAAAACTTCTAGGAAAAGAAAATACATTAGAATTTTGAGAAACCAGTAAAGCAAGAGACGAAGAAATTGAATGCAACAAATCAACAAAAAATTGGAAAAGTCTATGAAGGTCTAATTCAATGTACTTTGATAAAAATAATTCATCTAGTAAAAGAATTAATAAAAGAATTTTTTTAAACAACAACGAAAAGTACAAAATGAAACAATAGAATTAAAATCATAACACATCAAGAATAAGTTCAATAATCATAATCATATAGAAGATTACTTTATATTTTAACGATTTTTAATATAATTATTAAAACAAAGTTAAATACGTTTATTAAAGAATCATAAAA
The DNA here is from genome assembly GCF_000209125.1 of Entamoeba dispar SAW760. Taxonomy (NCBI): domain Eukaryota; phylum Evosea; order Mastigamoebida; family Endamoebidae; genus Entamoeba; species Entamoeba dispar. Next base: position 445 of record NW_001853287.1, read on the forward strand.
TAAATGAAACTTAACACAATCACTTTAATTCATAAGTAAAATTCATTTATCTGTTTTTGAATTAAATATAGTTTTAAAGGTTATGTTATCCTTTATAAGTCCTTTTTATTCATCTATTTTATTCTTTTTTGAATGTTTCGATTTCTTCTCTTAAAGCTTTTGTATACCTTTTAATTTCTTCACTTATGGTTTCACTCCTCCTTCTTTTATTTCTGTTTCATATGTAATCTTCATCACCAACATCTCTGATATAATTATTTTCATTTTCATCTTCTGACATACTTTTATACAATTCAATCGTCGAACTTTGGTTGATAATCTATTATATCTACATATAGAACAACCAAACACTTATACAGAACGATCATATTCATATATAAAACTATAATACTTTTGGTTTCTTCTTCTATCAAACAATTCTTTCTTCTTTTAATTTCTTTTAGTCAGTTTATTATCATCACAACATTTGTTATCAGCTTTTTTTTATTCAATTTCTTTATTTTTATTTCTATCTTTACCTAATGCATAGTTTCTTTAATAATGATACATATTATTTCAATTTTACTATTGATTGTTTTGGATCTCGTTTCTTTTTTTGAAGTTTCTTCATTTATTTTTAATGTGTTTAAAACATTTATTAATTCATTGTTATCTTCGATTATTGTTACAACAGAGTTTATATATAAATGAAAACAAATGTTACTTTAATGGAAAAGGTAAATTAAGATAAAAGAAAAAATAATTAAATATAACAGGAAAATACATAAAAATAATCATTTATAAATATATAATAAAAGTGTAAATTAAAGAGTTAGAATATTTGTTATGTTTTATATATGAATAAATAAAAATATTATATTAAACCAATAAGAAATAATAATAATAATATTATTATTAATATTAATTAAATAGAATATTGTGATAATAACTCATACTCATAAATCAAATGAACATAATTTACTATGTATGATCTGATTAATTATCAGTACTTCTAATATACAAAATAGTAAAATAAAAAATATACCTTCTTTTTAATTTTTTTTACCTCGTTATAAACAATGTTTTCATAACAATTAATTATAAATAGTTGTTATCACAATAAGTACTAGAAACACACTTCTTATATAAAAAATATTTAGATTTAATATTAAAGATGATAAGAATATAATATTAAAACAAAAATAATATTTAAAAACTATCAATATTAGAATAAAGTTGTATCTGGTTGTTCATATAAAAATTATTTATAAATGGTTCTTTTGAAGTGAAGTAATAATAAGTTGTATAACAAAATTAAGTGAATGTGTTGTAATAATATAAAATTATTAATACGCTCAAAAATAAAAATGAAAAAGTGATAATCAACTATATTTAACTTTATAAGAATGAATTATTTATAAAATTTTGTTGATGGGATTAACGTATTATTCAAATTTATTATTTTGAATAAAAATAACTATAAAAATACTATATTAAGTAAATTAAAAACTTAAAAAATATTCTAAATTTAAATGAAAAAAAACTTAATAAATCTACTATTTTAAATTAAATGAAAGCTATGTAACAAAGAACACAGTAACTTTACTTTTGATTATGGTAGTTTTGTTTTATTTAATATAATTCATTCCAAATTGAATAATTAAAAAGTTACTATTCTTATAATATTTTAAATATATAGTTGTTTTATAGTTATTACAATTATTAATCAACAACTCTATTTTAGGTCAAATAAAGTCTATTATATTTTAGAGTTATGAATGATTATTGTTACTATTATTGTACTTGTTCAATTTTAAATAAATTCTATTTTTTTTCCTTTGACCATATTGTGTTTGACACTTCTTTTATGGAGTTTTATTCACACATACAAATCACTCTTATTTATTTAATATAATATCATCAATATTTATATTATTTTTAATATTCTGGAACTTTTATGATTATTCTCAATTTTATTAAGTGTTTTAACCAAAACAATATTTTAGATTTATATTAAATTTTAATATTATCAAATAAATATCCATCAAATATATAAAATAATAAACTAAGAAAATTAGATTTTGTTAATTCATTAATTAGTATTATCATAAATATATAATTTAATTAGTTGATTATATATATAAAAGTTATTGATGAACTTTCTTTATTATAAAACAATCAATAACCTTACATCAAATTTCATCTCTTTACTAATTATTCTTAATATAATAAATATGTATATAATAATTATTTCAATTACCATTCAGAGACATTAAAATTCCATCTAATCCATTTCTGAAAACATAATGGAAGCATGTCTTTTTCATGACACAGTGCTCCAATTGAACAAAGAGAAGTATCAATTCCATGACAATTCCAGAAATGTTCATAACAAGGAAGTGTTATTTGCGAGCCTCCATTTATTCCAAGTAATGCAACAAGATCTCTATCGGGAACCAAAATAAGCAAAGAAATAATGCATCTAAATAAAAAACCCCAAAAAGAAAAGGGCAAAATATTTTGCATCAATAAAATAATAGTTTTTATTATTTTGCTCCTAAAAAAAAAAATAAAAAATAAAAAAGTAAATTAAATACTCATTCTATATTCATTTATATTCATTTATATTTTATATCATTTTATGGTAAATTGTTATGAAATATAAATGATTCAGAAATGATATTTGATTCAATGTAATTATACATTTTTATTATTATGTTATTAATGTTATTTATGTATTTTATTTTTATATATTTATATATTTTATTATTATATTTATTTCTATTATTGTATTATATATATATCATCATATTATCTCTTTATTATTATATTTATCATATTTTATTAGTTTTATATTCTTATTATTTATATTTTATTTTATATATTAATACACTTCTATTTATATTTAATTTATTATATATTAATATATTTCTTTATCTTATTTTCATTTTGATTATATTTTTATATTTTATATCAATTTTCTCTTTATATTTATTATTATTTATATTATATTGATTTTATTTATTATTTCTTTTATATATTTTATTTATTATTATATCATTTCTTTTCTCTTATTATTTCTTTATCATTTATTATTATTTATTTAATTTTTATATCTTATATCTATATCATATGAAATTATTATTTATTATGTATTACATATTATATACTAATCATATAACATCTATAACTGATTATATATTATATTTTTATTCTTTTCTCTTCTTTTTTATATTATTTCTTTTTTTGTTGAATATATTTGTTTTTGTATTTTTGTTATTTATTTTATTTCTTATTTTTTGTGTTTATTTTATTCTTATTTATCATATTTATTATTTATATTATGTTATATTTGATTTTATTAATTATATTAATTAGTATTTTATTAATATAAATATTATGTTTATTATTTTATTATTTATTTATTTTTATTATTTATTTTATCTTTTCTTATTATTCTTTTATTATTTTATGTTTATTATATTTTATTTTTTTATTTCTTTTTCTATCTATTTTTT
>NW_001853286.1:0-1137 GCF_000209125.1 Entamoeba dispar SAW760
TATTATTATTAATTAGGACGTAACATATTTATCAACGATAGATTTGGCTGAGTACATGGTGTGTTATCAAGAAAAAGGGTTCTTTAATTGGTGTCGATGATAAAGAAGATAGGTCATAGTCTCATAGTGGTTATGGATATATTCTTCTAATAATAACACATAAACAATGAAGAGTTTTAATACTCATTTAATTAAGGTATAAATAAAGCAGCAACTTAAATGAGGAATCATTTAAGTCGAGGGTGTTTGAAAAAAACATTATTTCAGATGAAATAAAGCATGTTGAAGAAACGGTTTTTGCTCAATTCTCAACATTATGAAAACCTAAATATAGGTAATTCATAATTGATTCCTTTTTTTGTTTTTTATTGAAAAAGAAGTGTATTATTCTACATCGAGTTTGTTCAAATGGTTACGAAATTTTGTGCTAAATTTTACGGAATGTTTTATTTTTATGAAAGTATTAGATGTTATGTCGAATTTATACTTTAATTTTTGTTAAAGTGTTTGATTTATTGGTTAAAAGTTGTATATTTTTATATTATTTTTCATTCGTTGACATGTTATTTTTAATAATTCATTACTCTATTTTTATCACTTCTTTTATATACCATTGTTATTTGTCATCACCTTATGTTCTTCAAAAGCAAAAGTACTAATGATAGCATTAAAAATGAAGAAATGGAATAAAAGATATAAAACATAAATGAAATAATAAGATAAGAAAATAGTGATAGAATAATGATAATAACTTGATACACAAATGATAAAAATAAAAATAAATTCACAAAATATTATTTATTCAAGCAAGTATTCAACATTTTATGTTTTAATAATAAATCTTAGCATTAAGATAGATCGAATGTCAATCATTTTATGTAACAAGAAAAGTAAAGATGGACCATCATAAAATTGAAATAATATCATGACTGAGAAGTGATAATGAAAAGAAAAGAATAAACCAACAGATAAAGAATAGAAATAGTACAAACATTGAATATAAACATTAAAACGTTCGTAAAAGGATAAAAAGGAACAAAAATAGAAATAAAACTGAATCAAAATATGTAAAATTTCGTGCCCTGTTCAAAATAGTTGAAGGTTTTTACAATAGAAGGATCTATTAATATTGGACTA
>NW_001853285.1:0-1452 GCF_000209125.1 Entamoeba dispar SAW760
AATCAAACACAAACATTAATGATATAACAATAATATAATATAATACACATATCAAATAGAAATTAAATAATAAATAACTACATTCAATTATCATATCATTATTTATTTTATAATAATATTTTTACATCTTCTTTTTATGAATTATCAATTTCTTATTATTTCTTTCTTTTTATTTTTTATCTTTATTATAAATACTAAAGTAATATGATATTTATCATCTCATTCTTTATGATGAAAAAACACAATATTAATATTAATATAGAATTATCACTCTTTATATTAATACATAATTATTTTAATATGAATAATTATGATTTTACATCATCAAAATTATTATCAACACACAAACAATACAATAAAATACAAACATTTACTTTATTTATTACTTTTCATAATAATAGAATAAGTATTTAATAATAAATCTAATAAATAATAAGAATAAAATTGATTAACAATATAAATGATTTATATTTAATACATAATGGTACACAAATAATTAATATTAATTTAATATATTAATTATCAATATTATTATTTCTGATTTTGTTTATATTTTGATTTCTTTATTTTTATTATCTATTAGTTTTATTTTACACTTAAATTATTGATTCTTCAATTAAAAGAATTATCATAATAAAATATAATACTCATTTATTAAAAGTAAATCTTGTTCATTTAATCTATATTAATTTAATTAAATAATTGATAAGTAATAAATATATAATGATAAAATATTATTTTTAAAAAATGAATGAAAATATATAAATATTTCATTCATTAGAAATATAAATTCTATTATATTTAATATTAAAGAATAATGAGAATTAATCATTCATTATTTATATTCTATTATATACAACAAAATAATAACAATATCACTTTTAAATAAAAATTAATAAATAAAATTTAATAGTTATTGATTTTTATTTTATTTATTTAAAATTATTTCATTCTATTAATACTATGATTTATGATATATTTTTGTATAAATATATTTTATCTCATTTATTTCTTTATTATTTTATTAATTATTTCATGTTAGAGTAAGAGGAATAGATGAAAGAATCAATAAAAGATATAGAAATAACAATAAATATAATGAATAATTATATTTCAAATCAATTCATTAAATTAAAAGAAATAATGATAACTTACATGAATGATGAAATAGGTAATAATAAAATAATACAATAAATTAAAGAAAAATAAATAAATAAAATAACAACATTAATTATTATTTTAATAAAAACATATGATGAAATAATTAAATATATAAATGAAGAATAGAAGCGTGAAAGTGAAAATATAGAATATATCAAAAAAAGAAATATAAAATAACATATTATATTTCTAAATATTAATAAAATAATTTTATAAGATATTGAAATGATGAAATTAGTAGGCTACGAAAAAAGGAATAAGAGAAAAGGAAGAAAATGATGAAAAGATGAT
>NW_001853284.1:0-1295 GCF_000209125.1 Entamoeba dispar SAW760
GGAAGGGAAGAAAAAAATACAAATGATTTCTTAAGTAATGGCGAATGAAAAAGAAAAAGACCAAGTTGATAAAAATGGATAATTGTAAAAAGGTTAGAAGAATACAGCAATGTGTGAGGCTAGTCTTAAATTATTCAGAGTGTAACTAAAAGAAAAATTATATTTAAAAGAGATAATTTAGATTGAATTCAGAACGAATGCTGAGCCAGAGAGAGTGAAAGCCTCGTCAATTTAAATATATTTTGAAAAGAATATAGTTTAGAAAAGAGTAAATTTATTTGGAAGTATAAATCGAAAAGGTGATAGTATTCATCAAAGTCTAAATATTACAGGAAAACTGATAGCAAAGAAGTACTGTGAAGGAAAACTTAAAAGAACTTTGGAAAAAGAGTGAAAAGAGCTTGAAAGAGTAATATGTGAACGGATAATTTATAAGAAAAATAGTAGAATGTATTATAAATAAAAATATAAAAAGATTAGATATATAAGTAGTATATTTAATAAGATTGTATTGAAATTTGTAATATAGGAAATTATTAAGAGCAAGAGAATTATTTCATTTATAGTGATTATTAATAAACGAGAATATTAAGAGAAATCTTAGTATTTAATTGTGAATTAAAAGTAAAAATCCAATAATAATGGAATGATAAAAGCTATTTAAGGTAAGATTAATACATTTAATCCCGAGAATAGAAACTCTTGAAGAAGTAAATTATCTACCCGTCTTGAAACACGGACCAAGGAGTCTAACATGGATGCGAATGAGAATAGCAGGAAAGCTATAACATGAAGAGAAAACGAAAAACTATGAGAGTGTAGAAATACATTTAGCAATAGTATCTTTCAATAGAAGAAGTAAATATGTTAGGACCCGAAAGATGGTGAACTATACTTGAACGGATTGAAGCCGAAGGAAACTTTGGTGGAAGATTCACGCAGTGTTAACGTGCAAATTACTTGTCATATTTGAGTATAGGGGCGAAAGACTCATCAAACTATCTAGTAGCTGGTTCCACCTGAATATTCCCTTAGGAAGGTCAAAGTATTAATAGTATTGATTGGTAAAGATAATGATTAGGTGTAATGGGTGAGTATTTTCACTCAACATCTTGTCAAACTATGAATAAACAAAGAAGAATTCTCAGTGTTAAATACACTTCAGGAATTTAAATATAAACATACTTTGAATCGGCCAAGTCTGGTAAGCAGGACTGGCGATGCGGGATGAACCGAACGTCGAGATAAAGTGCCAAAAAGAAACATAACGAGTACCACAAAAGGTATTCATTCAT
>NW_001853283.1:0-1185 GCF_000209125.1 Entamoeba dispar SAW760
ACATTAGCAAGTACTTGGTCGGTCTAAGATTATATTCATGGTCCCAAATACGGAACCAATAGACCAAACCGTAGAGTACTATCTCGGCGGTTTCATCAGTGGCTCGACTCAATTGAACTCTAACTTCCTTAGCAATAGCGCTGATTAAGTTGGAGAGGTATAACTTGGGTTTAGTATATTGCATTGAATGCTGATAACATTGTTAGAGGCGTTTAAATAACAAATTAAATTGTCTGTATGAGGCAAAGGGATTGTCTGTTATACTATAATTATAATAAAAGTATAATAAGATAAAAATAGAAATTGTCTGTTTTGTCTGTTTGAATGCCTACCACATCTAGATATTTAAACGGACAGGATAAATTAGAGTATACAATGGAAGTAGAAGATAAAATCACGAGTACTAAAATGGAAAATGTCAAAGTAAATGACCTGAATGAGTTCTTCTTAGACATGTTTATGCTTAGAGATTTATGCGACGATTTTGTAGAGATGTTTAAGAAGGAAGAGAGATATTATCCAAACGAAGAAAAATATAATGAACTACTTGAAGAAGAGGCTATAGCAGTTGATAATATTTATAATTTAACAAATGAAATTAAAGAGAACTATAAAGAAGTAATAGAAGCCTTTTACGAAAGAAGATTGCATAGAATGGAAGAAAGGATGCTGAATTCATACAAAGAGATAGAGAAAAAACCAAGAAAGCCAAAAGAAGAAGAAGATTAAAGTTAATTAAATTCTTTTTAATAATATTTTGTTTAATTAAAATTAAATGAAATAAAAAATAAATATTAAATTAGTCTTCAATATCATTAACGAAATTGAAGTTCTCTAATAATTCTAATAAACCACCAAGTTTATTAAAACGTTCGTCTTTTCTGCAAGAATCGACGAAACCTGTAATATAAAAGAAGAGGATATCACTATAGTTATAGTGAGTCTCCTCGAATCTCCTCATGAAGTACATGATAGAGTAGATAAGGCATTTAGAATCCAAATCTATACTATCATTATCGAGGAGACCCTTACAGGTTTCGTCGATATCTTGCACGATAGAGGACAGAAGAGGGAACATTGAATGAAATAAAAAGAGTTCCAGTTAAATATAAAAGAAAACGTATGGATGACGTAATGAACAGACAAAAATAAAGACAAAACAGACAGACAGACACCTCATAACAG
>NW_001853282.1:0-2407 GCF_000209125.1 Entamoeba dispar SAW760
ACCTTTTTGTTTTTTATATTATCTATTTAAACTTATTATATATTATATATTATCTATTCTATATATTTTTACTTTATTCTTATTATTTTATATATATACACTATACTTATAACATATTTATCATATTTATTATATATATTATATATATTATATATATTATATTTATTATATTTATTATATATCCTATATGACCCTTTTCAGTCTTTCTGACTATTATGTTCGTTGGTTTCATGGTGTAGTTGGTTATCACATCACTTTTACGTAGTGAGGGTCCCCGGTTCAAACCCGGGTGGAACCATTTTATATTAGTACACAACTTTATATGTATATGTATATGTTTATTTCTTTAACTGTTTAACTGTTTAACTGTTTATCTTTATTTATTCATATCATCTTATATATATATATATATATGTATCTATATTATTATATATACTTCTACTTCTACTTCTACGACTATATATCTATCTATCTAAACCTTTCTATGTATCTATGTATCTATGTATGTATATTACTTATACTTTATACTTTATACTTTATACTTTATTATTATATATCCCTTATTTACCTTTTTTTTATAATTATACCTTTTTATAATTATACCTCTTTATAATTATACCTTTTTATAATTATACCTCTTTAGTCTATTTCTTATTCTTTCATCGGTAGGTTCATATCAAGTAGGATACACCCGTTCCCATCCGAACACGGAAGTAAAGATGCTTAGAGCCTGATCAGTACCATTATGTTCACACAGATGGGAACGTCAGGTAATCTACCTTTTTGTTTTTTATATTATCTATTTAAACTTATTATATATTATATATTATCTATTCTATATATTTTTACTTTATTCTTATTATTTTATATATATACACTATACTTATAACATATTTATCATATTTATTATATATATTATATATATTATATATATTATATTTATTATATTTATTATATATCCTATATGACCCTTTTCAGTCTTTCTGACTATTATGTTCGTTGGTTTCATGGTGTAGTTGGTTATCACATCACTTTTACGTAGTGAGGGTCCCCGGTTCAAACCCGGGTGGAACCATTTTATATTAGTACACAACTTTATATGTATATGTATATGTTTATTTCTTTAACTGTTTAACTGTTTAACTGTTTATCTTTATTTATTCATATCATCTTATATATATATATATATATGTATCTATATTATTATATATACTTCTACTTCTACTTCTACGACTATATATCTATCTATCTAAACCTTTCTATGTATCTATGTATCTATGTATGTATATTACTTATACTTTATACTTTATACTTTATACTTTATTATTATATATCCCTTATTTACCTTTTTTTTATAATTATACCTTTTTATAATTATACCTCTTTATAATTATACCTTTTTATAATTATACCTCTTTAGTCTATTTCTTATTCTTTCATCGGTAGGTTCATATCAAGTAGGATACACCCGTTCCCATCCGAACACGGAAGTAAAGATGCTTAGAGCCTGATCAGTACCATTATGTTCACACAGATGGGAACGTCAGGTAATCTACCTTTTTGTTTTTTATATTATCTATTTAAACTTATTATATATTATATATTATCTATTCTATATATTTTTACTTTATTCTTATTATTTTATATATATACACTATACTTATAACATATTTATCATATTTATTATATATATTATATATATTATATATATTATATTTATTATATTTATTATATATCCTATATGACCCTTTTCAGTCTTTCTGACTATTATGTTCGTTGGTTTCATGGTGTAGTTGGTTATCACATCACTTTTACGTAGTGAGGGTCCCCGGTTCAAACCCGGGTGGAACCATTTTATATTAGTACACAACTTTATATGTATATGTATATGTTTATTTCTTTAACTGTTTAACTGTTTAACTGTTTATCTTTATTTATTCATATCATCTTATATATATATATATATATGTATCTATATTATTATATATACTTCTACTTCTACTTCTACGACTATATATCTATCTATCTAAACCTTTCTATGTATCTATGTATCTATGTATGTATATTACTTATACTTTATACTTTATACTTTATACTTTATTATTATATATCCCATTATTTACCTTTTTTTTATAATTATACCTTTTTATAATTATACCTCTTTATAATTATACCTTTTTATAATTATACCTCTTTAGTCTATTTCTTATTCTTTCATCGGTAGGTTCATATCAAGTAGGATACACCCGTTCCCATCCGAACACGGAAGTAAAGATGCTTAGAGCCTGATCAGTACCATTATGTTCACACAGATGGGAACGTCAGGTAATCTACCTTTTTGTTTTTTATATTATCTATTTAAACTTATTATATATTATATATTATCTATTCTATATATTTTTACTTT
>NW_001853281.1:0-7421 GCF_000209125.1 Entamoeba dispar SAW760
TCCACTGAGCAAGGAACAATAGAAAATATTTCTATTAATACTTAATTATCTACTTTTTATTTATTATTTTTTATATTTCAAATAAATAATAATGAATAAAAATCATTTCATTTCAATTACAATGATTCGTTGTGGTGTGAAATGTTCTGGAAGTTGTTTTCCACAAAGTGCATCTTCAATTCCTTTATATTCAAATGAATATTGAATACAAGATGATTTTGTTTTATTATTTTCTTTATAAACACGAATGTCACCAACTCCAAATTCAAACAAATAATCATCTGATTGTTTACCTACATAAAATGCATATTGTGGTTGTTTAATATCAAATTTATTCATTCCTTGTATTCTTCCTTTTGATTCTATTGAAAATAAAAATGATTTTGAATCATTTATATAATCATCAAATTTATCAATTTTCGCATTAACATATCCTCCAAATTTATTTCCATCAGAATCTTCAATAATAATTATTATATGTTCTTTATTCTTTTATCAAATACTGATGTGTTCCTATTCCAATCATCAATATCTGAATCAAATATTTTATTGGATACTTTTCTATTTGTCCATTCTTCAAGTTGTTTGATTTGAGTCGTAGGAATGAATAATTCATCTGGAGAAACAGTTGTGTTATTCATTAGATTGTTTATTATGGTATTGCTTGTTTGTTTTGTTGGAGCGTCTTTTGTTTTATTGATGTTTTCGTTCTTACTCTTTTCTATTTCATCTTTTCTCTTCTGAAGATATTTCTTTTTAAATTCTTCTTGTATCATTTCTTTTACTATTTCTTTATTAGTTGTGTTATTGTCCATTTTTTTCATAATTTTCTCTATTAAATACCCTTGTACTTCTATATCTAATGCATTGTTGTCTATTTCAATTTCATGGTCTTTAAGTTCTTTGCTTGTTCTTTCATTTTCTTCTTTTATTCTTCTTAGTTCTTCATGAATATCTTCTTCACTACCATGAATAACTTTAGAAATCTCTTGTATCGTTTTGTTTTTTGTTAATACCATTTCTAATTTGGTCTCTAAATCACAAATTCTTAATTCATGTTCTTCCATTATCTTTTCTATCATTGTCTTAAATTTTTCTAAATAAATAAACTCTGAAATTGCTAGTGCAGTGTTTTACTTATTTCTTGCTTTTCCATTGTGTTGTTATTTTTAAGTTATATCTTTAAATTAAAACTATTAATTTTACTTTTGTTTTATTTGTTCATAAACTATTAATTATTTCTTATTTCTTATTTTTACATTTTGAATTAAAAATAGAATAGTTTTATTGTTATTAATTTAAAATTATTATGTTTTATTTTATCATTATTTTTGAATTATTAGTTGAGAAATTAAAAATAAATAAATTTAATTTCAGTTTATTGTTTTTTCTATTTATTTTTGTTCTTTTTTGAATTTATTTTATTCTCTTAAATATTGTTCATAAGATACATTTGTTTTTCTATATCTTCAATATTTTCGTCACTACTTCATTAGCTATTTCACATTCCTTTTATATCTTTTATATTATTTATTATTCTTTTATCTTTCTTATTGTTTCATTATTATTGATACAAAACTAAAAATCTATGACAGTAATGAAGAGAAATGGATATATAAATAATAAATATTTGATATGAAAGTATTATGAGAAATATAAAGAGAAAAATAGAAACAACAAATATTACAAAATTAAAAAGTATTTGAAATTTTATTTAAAATGAAAACAAAGAATATGATAATATAACAAAATATGAATGATAAAATAATAAAGAGGATTAAACAAATAAGAATGAAGTTATAAATAAATAAAATTAAAGAAATATAACTATTGTCATAGAAAAAATGAATAATATATAACAAGAAAATAAATGAATAAAAAGAAAGGTAAAATAAAGAAAATAGTTGAAATAATAAAGATAATAGAAAAATAAATAAAATAGTATGAAACAATGGAAAGTATATAACAATTATTAAATTGTGATATAAACTTCATTTGATTTACTTTATTTTCATCATAACAATATTTACTTAAGAAAAAAAGATAATAATGAGAAAACAAATAATAAGAATAGTTGAAATCAATATTAAATTAAAAATAATGAAATATGTTATATTATTTATAAAGAATGAAAAAAAAAGAATGATAAATAATAAAATAATAAGAAATAAATAAAAATAAATAGAATCCTTATATAATTTTATAATTAATGATTCATTTGTTTTATTATATTATATATAATATTCAAATATATAGATATGATTAATTTAAATTAAATATATTATTAAATATTATGAAATATTTTATATATTCTTATTCTTATTCTTGTTTATTTCTATTTGTTATATTTTTATATTTCATATTTATTTATGTTTAATTGTTTATAATTGTTATTTGTGTTTTTGTAATTAATATCAATTTCAATTAATTTAAAAAAATTATCATAAAAAGTTTTCGTTTATTCAATACTTATTAATTTAACTTGTTATTTCATCTTTTTAAATTTAAAATATGAATTTTAAACATAATATCACTTTTTGTTTATTCTCTTTTATTTTTTTATTATTTTATATTTTATATTTTGAATATAAATTATTGTTTATTAACTATTATCTCATTGTTTATTTTTATTATTATATTTTAATCTGGTACTGAATTATTATAACTGTTATTAAATCTGATTTATTATTATTTTCAATATTTTGATAACTTATCACTCTTTTAAATAAATTAATAATATGTATAATTCACTATAATTTATCTTGTTATATCATTATATTACAATTAAATTGTATTTCATTAATTATTCATTAATAAATTATTTCATTTTTGTATTCATTATTAAAAATATTTTCATTTAAAAGAATAATGAACAAATATATTACAGAAACATCAACTTAATAATTTTATGTGTTAATTTTAAATAATTGAATCATTTCATTAATAAATGTTTTATTAAAAATAAATTAAACAAATATCATTAATAAATGAATTGATTATCATTTAATATCATTTCTGTAGTTATATATTTGAATATTAACGTTATATGATATATAATAAATCAAAATTCTAAATAATATGTAATAATTAATTGTTTTCATTTTATAATAGTAATTTATCTATTTAATATTTAATGATAATAGAAAAAGAAATCAATGAATAGAAAGAAGAAGATAAATTATATTTAAATGAATGAATATATTAAACATTTAATAACAATATTATTAAAAAGAACAATGATGAAATGTATTTATTAATAATATTTTTATTTATGATAAATTTGTAATATATTGTAAAATATTTGATTAACTGTTTCTAAATATCATATTTTATACATTAAATTATTAATTAAACAATATCAATAAAAAGATATAAAAATGAATACTTAAATTATATTTTATATCATATTTAAATTATATCAAAATAAACAACAAAAGAATGATAAAATAAGAAAAAATCAATAAATCAATTGAAATGAATATAAATTTATATCATAATAAAATATTAATATTATATTATAATAATTCATGAATATATTTGAATTATAACAACAAATTTAATTAATTACTTTAAATATTCACTATATTAACATAAATAGATTTTATTTCATAATTTATATTTATTTTTAAATTCAATTATTAATGATTAATAATTTAATATTGTTTATCTTTTTATTTTTGTTTGTTTAATTTCTGTTTGATATTTTATCAATTTCAATTCTAATTATTATTTCTAATATTCTTATTCTTCTATTTCAATTCTATATAATTACATTTTGTAAAAATAAAATATATTTTATATTCATTTTATCATTTTATTTCAATTTATCTACTTATATTATTTATTATTTATTCTATTCATTTATTAAATTATTATGTTTATTCTTTATTTTATATGTTTATTATCATTTTCTTCTTAATAATAAAATTTATTAAAATATCTTGTTTATTTTAATGTGTTGTTAAATATTTCTTGATTCCTTCTGGTGTTTGTTCAATTGTGTCTTTCCCTGTTTTCCAATTGATTGGACAAACTGCTCCATGTTCTTCACTAAATTGAATTGCTTTAACTATTCTAATAGTTTCTTCTGTTGATCTTCCAATTCCATCATCGTTCATTTGAATGTATCTTACTTTTCCTTTATCATCAATAATGACATATCCTCTTCTTGAAACTCCTGTTTCTACATTTAACATTCCATATTTAATTGAAATACATCTTTTAATATCTGATATTAATGGGAATCCTAATTTTCCTACTCCTCCTTTACTTTTATCTGCTTCACACCATGCTTGATGACAATAAACTGAATCAACACTCACTCCAATAACTTCACAATTGATTTCTTTCAATTGTCCTGCAACTTCACTATATCCAATCATTTCTGTTGGACAAACAAATGTCCAATCCAATGGATAAAATAATAACACAACATATTTCCCTTTATATTCATTAATATCAATTTCTTTGATTGAACCACATGGACAATATGCTTGTGCTTTAAATTCTGGTGCTTCTTTTCCAATTTGTGCTTTTTCAAATGTGTACATAAATTTCTTAAATGCTTTAATTCTTGGACAACAACATTCTTTCTTACAATACTCTTTACAACAATACTCTTTACAACATTCTTTCTCTTGACATTCTTTCTTACAACATTCTTTTGTTGATTACAGGACATTTAACTGTTTGAAATGATGAGATGTTTAAATAACAAATGAACTACCAAAACCATCTTTACATAATTAAAATAAGAATGTCATCATCATCACATGTGCATTCTTATCATTCTGTGATTTATTCATCTCTCTTTCTTCTTATAATGAATGAACTGGTAAATAGAAAACAAAAATGACAAGATAAAAAAGAAATCGGAGATACACAAAATCACTCATTCGAAATGGTTCTATTGAAGAATATGATGAAGAGAAAGATGGGTGTATTGGTACAAAACATCAATAAGAAACAAAGAAACAGAGATAAAAGAGAAAACAAAATAAGAAGAGAAGTGAATATTAGAATAAGAGATAAAAGATAAATAGAAAAAGAATAAATAAGAAGAAAGATAAAAGAGAACATACAAAACATAAAGAAATAAAAAGTGATAAAAGAATGTTAAAACATAAAGAAAAGAAGAATAAACAATTAACAACAATAATCAAAATATTAATAGAAATCAAAAATCATAATAGAAATGATAATATAAATTAATATAATTATATTTCAACATATTTATTATTAAATGAATATAATAATGATAAATAAGAATATAAATGAAATATAAAGAATATAAATAAGAAAATAGAAGTGTTTAAATATTTAAATAATAAAATATAACTTCAATTTGATTAAATCATAAATTAAAACATACGAATTAAATAATCAAAATAGAAATAAAACACAAAGATACAAATAAGAATGATTAATAATGATTAATTAACATAAATTAAAAGAAAATAATAAAGATACAAAATATAAATAATAAATAAATGAAATAAATAATACTTTTATATTTAACATACCATTCATTATAAATTATAATAATCATTTAATGACAAATATTCATTTTCAATATGATTTATAAATTATACACTATTTGTTAGTTAATAAGATGTTATTAGAAATGAAATTAATTTATTTCAAGATAAAATAAATAAAAATAAATAACAATAATGTTAAACAAACATAATTAGATACATTTTGATGAGAACCAAAATAAACAAAGAAATAATACATATAAATAAAAATTATAAAAATAAAAATAAATAAAATAAATTATATCAATAAAATAATGTTAAATATTTTGTATCAATAAATTAAACACTTTTTATTTCATATTTCTAATTTCTGTAACAAAAAATACATCCATTATTTCATCATTCTTTTCATCTTTTATTATCTCATTTTGAATTATTCATTTTTATCTTCTTTCATTTTATATTCTCAACATTCTACTTTTATTCTTTTCATCTTCTTCTACTTCATAACTTCACTCTTTTATATCATTCTTTCTCTTCATTTCTATTCATCTTTTCTCTTATTTCATTTTTTGTTGTCTGGATATTGACATTACATTTAAGAAATAAATAAAAGAGAAAGAGTAATGATAATAGAGATGATATTCATGTTAATTTAATATAAAGAATAAGAAATAGAATGAAAGAATGATAAATGAAAATAATCAATACATAAAATGATAACATTCATTTAAATTAAACAAATAAAATATCAATTATTATAGATTTGTAATTATTATTGAATGAAATTAATAAATTTATGAATAAAATGAATAAACATAAAGAGAAGAATAGAATGAAGATGAATTATATGATTAATAATTGAATAATAATAATTTGATTAATCATTATGAAGAATAGAAGATTAAACAAGAAATTAAAAGAAGAATGAAATAAGAATGAAATAAACAAATTAATGATGATAACATAAATATCATTGATAAACATTGATAAAATAAAGATAAAAAGACAATGAGAAGAATAAAATCAATGTTTTAATGAATAATTTAATGAAAATAAAGAAAATGATGATAGAAATGAATATAAATTAAATGAAATACTAATTGATATTTCTTCTTATTCTTTTCATTTATTTTAATATGAATAAAGAGATTTGTTATTATTTGAATTGTTATTAATCATCACTATTTTGTTATTTAACATCTTATCATTCTTTTATCATTATTTCTTCTTTTGATTTATTATTTCATTAATTATTTTCTTCTTTTATTCTTTATTTTATTTTATTAAAACTATTACCCATTTTTAAATCATTTATCTTATTTCAATTATCCTTATTTTCTCTCTTGTATTCCTTTTAATTAATTCTCTTTCTTTTTCTGATAATTGTTCTTATTAAACTCATCATTTGTCCATTTCTCATTACATTCTTCTCAATGACTTCAGACAATACAGATGAAATTGGTTTGAAATAAATCTACAAAGATTCTTGTATAACATCGACACCTCATATCATTGCATGTCAGGTGATCATTTCTTACATACAATAACAGGAGGAATCGATTATTAACTGATCTTTATAAAAATTACACCAATTTCTAATACTCTAATATTCATCAAATATCTCTAACAAGATATGTCTTTTATCTTCTTCTGGACACTCCTAGTGTTTCTGGAGGGATTTCATTGAACTAACTCTTTCTTGTGACTTACTATGAAATCATTTTGTTCATCAAATCAGATGACTTAAATATGAAATGACAAAGAAAAGTGAGAATGTAGAATATTCATTGTTGACTTTTAACATGTTTCAGATTTATTCAATAATTAAAATCATAATCAAATAGTATTCATTATAGTTATATTATAATATAAAACAATTATAATAAAAACAAAAAATAAAATAACAAAATAATAAGAAGATTCAAAATAATAATAATGTTT
>NW_001853280.1:0-1814 GCF_000209125.1 Entamoeba dispar SAW760
GAGCATTTTACACGATTTCAAAATATTGTGTTTCTGGACCGATTCTAATGCAAAGATTTCAAGCGTAGCAAAAATGATAGTGAATTTAGAAATTGAAAAATGAAGAAAGAATTAAGAAAGAATTGAATGAAGAAATGAAATTGATAAAAGTAAGAACATTTTACACGATTTCAAAATATTGTGTTTCTGGACCGATTCTAATGCAAAGATTTCAAGCGTAGCAAAAATGATAGTGAATTTAGAAAATTGAAAAATGAAGAAAGAATTAAGAAAGAATTGAATGAAGAAATGAAATTGATAAAAGTAAGAACATTTTACACGATTTCAAAATATTGTGTTTCTGGACCGATTCTAATGCAAAGATTTCAAGCGTAGCAAAAATGATGATGATTTTGGATGATCATGAACAATGGATAAAAAAAAGAAAAAAATAAAAAAGAAAAGAGAGAAAAAATTGGAGGATGAAATTGATGAAAATCATGTCATTTTTCACGAAATTCAAATATGTTAATCTAGGACCATCAGAGATGCAAAGATTTTAATTTCGTGAAAAATGACGAGGTTTTTGGCCATTCAAAAAAAAAATGAAAAATCTAAAAACAAAAAGAGAGAAAAAATTGGAGAAAGTGAGGATGAAAATTGACCAAAAAATGTCTCATTTTTCACGAAATTCAAATATGTTAATCTAGGACCATCAGAGATGCAAAGATTTTAATTTCGTGAAAAATGACGAGGTTTTTGGCCATTCAAAAAAAAATGAAAAATCTAAAAACAAAAAGAGAGAAAAAATTGAGGATGAAAATTGACCAAAAAATGTCTCATTTTTCACGAAATTCAAGTATGTTAATCTACTACCCAGTGTGATACACATACTTGAATTTCGTGAAGAATTATGACATCTTGGGTGGAAACCCATGTCAATAAAAAAAAGAGAAAAAAAATGAAGAATAGGGTTAATAGGGTTAAATAGAAAAGAGAAAAAAAATTAGAAAAAATAAAAAAATGGTGAAAAAAGAACTAAGAACTGAAATAATATCATTCTAAGGAGACATACAGGATGAACAACAAATTAAAAAATAAGAGAGACTAATATACTAAGAAATATTAAGAGACTATTAGACTAATATACTAAGAGAATATTAAAAGATTACTAAGAGACTACTAGACTAATACGCTAAGAGATATTAAGAGACTATTAGACTAATACATAGGTGAGAATGTTAATGTTTGTATTATTTAATTTATAACAATATACTAACCAAATAGATTATTAGACTAAGAGATTTAAAAGACTACTAGACTATTATAAGATATTAAAAGACTACTAGACTACACAAGATATTAAAAGACTATTAATGTTTGTATTATTTAAACACAAAGAGATTATTAATGTTTGTATTATTTAATTTATAATTCTATACTAACCAAATAGATGAATAACTATGTATAATATAATAGTTTTGGGTCTCAAAAAACCCACGAGAAACAAAACTATTTTGAGTAGTATTTAATTATGTTAAGCATTCTTAAAATAAATTATAAACATATTTACAGCTTCATTAAATAAAACCATAAACATACATTACCATAAAAGCATTAAGAGAATAAGGATGATTAATAATAATTAATGCTACTATATAATGAGAGGAATAATAAAGAGAGAATATAGCATTTACGTTTGTTTAAATAATAAATTATGAGAGAATAGCACAGTTTGTCAATAAAATAATAAATAAAATAAGTATTCATAATATTTAGGGAGAATAATATAAGAGATAAACAGAATAAGTAATCTCATAGAAGAGATTAATTAA
>NW_001853279.1:0-1994 GCF_000209125.1 Entamoeba dispar SAW760
TTATATATTTAAACTATATTTTATTTTTTGATAATTTATAATCAATCAATTAATATCTATGTTGTAGAATACTCAATTATTTAAATGAAGAATATAACATATAAAACTATTCAAGTAGAATATATTTTAATATTATTTTATATTATATTAATTGATCATTTTATCATTTATATTCATTCATCATTAATTTCAATTCATATTTCACTTTTATTCTATTTATTTACTTATACAATCTATTTGATGATATAAATGAGATGATATGATTTATTGTTATAATTACGATTCATATTATATTTATTCACTTTTCTAATTATATTATTTTGTTGTTTTTATCATAGATTCTTCTTTTATGTTTTTTCATTACTTTTATTCTATTCTTCAATTTATTTTCATTTCTATCACTTCATTCATCTTCATTCTTTTCATTTTACAGTTTATTCTTATTTTCTTTTATCTGATTATTGTTTTATTCATCATATTCTCTTATATATTCTTAATTCTTATTTATTCATTTTTATTGTTATTCATTTTTATTCATTATCTATTTCTTATTGTTATTCATTTCTCTCATTTCTTCATTATAAAGATACTGTCATTTCTTATATTTATTTCTTTCATCTTCTTATTATCATCTTCTCATTTAACTTATTCGTATTCTTATAAATCATAATCTCTTTAGTAGTTAATTCAATTAATATTTTGATAATGAAAAATAAAGTGTTAAAGAACAAACAGAATTATTACATGAATCTGATAAATCCCATGTTATGAGTTGAGTATTTGTAATGATTTATTAATTTTTAACTATTCATAAAATTGAACAATCAAATTTATGAATTATTGAATGAAATGTTCATATTTATGTTATAATTTATGTTTTCATAACTATAAAATATTAATTTTGTATGATTTTTCAATAACTCATAAAATGAAATAACTCTATTCTTATATAAAAAGATAACTATTATTTATTTCATATTATTATCAATTACTAACTCTATCATCATTTATATTCTCTCTTATTTATTTATTATTTATATTCTTTTTATTTTTATTCTTTATTACCTCATTATTATGAATATTATGTTTATTTATTTCTAATATTCTTTCTTTTGATCATTTCTCTTTCTATTATTATATCTTATTATTCTATTATCATTATATTTTAATTAATTTATTATTTTCTCTTTCATTCTTCATTAAAAAATAAATAATCTCATCATTCTGTATTGTGGTAGTGAAAATACTCAATATCATGTACATATTAATTCAAATTCTAATTGTAATAATATAGAATTGATTAAATCATGATAATCTTATCTTGTTATTTAGTAGTGTAATTATTAGAATTATCATTGTGATGATTCATGAGAAGAATCATAGAGTAACAAGTATCAGTACATCAACATGTTGTACATATCTAGTTATTGGTTCATTAGAAGATATTATTTATTTCATAATAGTAGTTGTAAGTAATTTTATAAGAACTCTAGTTAATGTCAATCAAGGAGATAGTACAGAAAGAATTATAGATTGTTTGTTTCATTGTATTCAATTTTATGGATTATTAAAATACAGTATAATGGTAAAATAAGCTTACAAGATGAAAGAAGTTTATATCAATTTTGATTTCTTTTTATAACAAAAAATATTTCTATTTTGTTATTTTATTTCTATATTTATATTATTAATAACATTTTTTATTTTTTGTTTTTCTTATTTTTTAAGATTTTCATTTTATTGAAAATAACAAATTCTATATTATAATAAATATTTTATTATTATTTTTCTTTGTATTATCTTATATTCATATCTATGTTCCTTATTGTTCATGTTAATTCTATTTTCATTTTATTTTATCTAATTTTGTTTTCATATATTTTTATTTTATTATTTAGATTATTTGATATTGAAATTGATATATAATAATGAAAGTGATGTATATTTTTATACATTTCATTTTTCAGTTTCTACACATATCACATTTTATTTAT
>NW_001853278.1:0-1127 GCF_000209125.1 Entamoeba dispar SAW760
ATACTTTATACTATTTCCTCTTATACCACCTATTCTTATTATAAAAATACGCCCCCCGTGGGGCTCGAACCCACGACCGCGCGGTTAAGAGCCGCGCGCTCTACCGACTGAGCTAGGAAGGCTCACAGATTATTAGTATTCTTGACTTCTAGACTATGACTATATTTATATATATTTTTATATTTATTTAAATTTTATTTTATTATTTATGTTTATTTTATATATGTAATGACTTATTATATTTATTCCTTTTTATTTCTATATTTCTTTATATATTATATATTACTTATTACTTATTACTTATTACTTATTTTATACCTATTATATATAGACTATCTTTACTATACCTTATTCTTATTTTTTACTTTTTACTTTTTACTTTTTATTTCTTCTATGTATATATATATATTATATATGTACTTATGTACTTCTTATTCTTTTATGTATATATGTACTTATGTATATATTTATATATTTATATATGTATATATTTATATATGTATATATGTATATATGTACCCTCTTATTATGTTTATCCTATTATTACCCTTCTTATTACTCCTTATAACTTTATCCTATTATTACCTATTCAACTTATGCTTATCATATTTACTTTATCATATCTACTTTATTATTTCTACTTTATCATTTCTGCTTATCATATCTACTTTATCATTTCTGCTTATCATATCTACTTTAACATTTCTGCTTAACTTCTGCTTAACTTATGCTTACTGAAAGCTTCCGTGGCTCAGTCGGCAGAGCGAACGGCTGTTAACCGTTAGGTCCTTGGTTCGATCCCAAGCGGAAGCGTCTTTTTTACTATTATTATTAACCTTTATGCTACTATTATTATTATTATCATCTTATTCACTTATTATTATATTATTATATTATATTATTATGTTCTTTTTTTATTCCCTTATTCCCTTATTCTTTCTCTTTAGTAGATATATTCTTATATTTCTATTTCTATTTATTATACTTATACATGTATATATGTATATATCTTTTTATACTTCCTTAGTATTTTACTTAGTATTTTACTTCCTATATCCTTATTAGATGTACCTACTTTATACTATTACCTATATGCTATTCTTATCCCTTTATACTATACTATTCTA
>NW_001853277.1:0-1173 GCF_000209125.1 Entamoeba dispar SAW760
TTCTTTATTTTTATTTTATTTATTTATATCATTTACAAAATACTCTTATAATTATTTCATCATTTCTAGTTATTTTATTCATATTTATAATTTTTTATCATATTTTTATTCTCTTTATATTTAAATTATTTAATTTCTTTTATATATCATTCTTTCTTCTTCTTTATTAACATCATCATTATTTAATATTTTATCTACCATTTTATAATATTTGTTTATTCTTATTTTATTATTTTTATTTATTTATTTGTTAATAATTTCTTATTTCAATTCTGTATAGTTTCTTTAATCTATTTCTATCATTTTCTTTCTCACTATAGTTCCCTCTCAAATCTTGGTATCTTATATTTTTCATATTATTTTCTATTATTTTATTTGAATATCTTCTTGTTTTTGTAACTCTTTTCACTATTTCTTCTTTACCATTTGTTTTATTCGAAGATATTCTTCTTCCATTATATTATCTATACTTATTATATTTTCAATTTTATTATTAGATTTATATATATTAAATATTTCTTCATTCAGTATTTTTTTCTTTATATCTTCTTTTCTTTTATTCTCTATTATTTTCTTTTCTATTTCTATTTTGACATAAGTAAATCCTGTTTGTATTGTTTTGTCAATCTCTTATATTTTTTTTCTTTTATTTTTATTATTTCTGTTAATTTAATTCTTTCATTTTATTTTTATTTTCTTAACTCTTTCATCTTTTCTTATTCTTCTTTTTCCTTTCTGCTTCATTTTGTTTTTTGTCTTTTTCTATTATTTTGTCTTTATTTGTGTTTCTCATCCTTTTCATCTCATCTTCTTTTATTTTCTTTTCCATATTTTATTTCTGTATCAATCTCTCTTTTTCTTTCATTTTATTTTCTTTTATAATCATTTATTATTATATTAGGTAAATATTTAACATAGTTATATAAATTATTATATTTATATTTCCTCTTTTAGATGTTATTTTCTTTGTTATACTCTTCTTCTACACTTTAATACTTCTTCTTTTAATTCTATTATTTAATAATATCCAATTTGTATATTCATTTTAATTTCTTTTATCTCTGTAACATCTTCTTTTACCATTTCATTGTTCATATCTTTTCTATATTTGTATTTCTTATTCTTATAATCTTCATAACTCAATAAATTTGATAAACATTGGTGTCTATTCAT
>NW_001853276.1:0-1164 GCF_000209125.1 Entamoeba dispar SAW760
TGGAAGAGATGGAAAAACAAATGGAACTTCATTGTAAACTTTTTGATCAAAAACAAAATAAAACAAAGTCCATTCAAAAGGAAGAAAATAAAATTGCATTAGTAACTCAACCAATTGCTAATACAATTGCTGATCAAGCAAAAGTTAATGTAAATAACCAAGATGATGATGAGATTTATAGATCTATCTTTACATCATCACAAAATTAATTAAATATAGTAAATTTACTATTGAACTATAATTTTTATTTTAATTTTTTATCTTTGTTATTACATTCTATGTTTCCAGAAACAATTAATCCAATTGGTTATTTTATTGGTCTAATTATTTTGTTTATTCTAATTCTCATGCCTCTATATCGTTCATATAAGTCTTCATCACATTCATTAAATGAACCAACAAATGAACATATTCTTTAATTTAATTCTTTTTCTTTTTAATTAATATATTTTTATAAAAAAACTATATATTATAGAAAAATAATAAAATAACAAAAAAACAAAGTAGCAAAAACATAAATTTCATAAATGAGTGTCATCAAGAGTTTCTAACAAGTTTAAGATATGTTTGGTATAAGTAACTTTCTTTAAAATGCTTAAATTGGGTTTGATGAATAATTCTACTATCTTTTCACGTTCTAAACTATCAATTGCTTCAATAATTTTTTGAACAACATAATTAGCGAATTGGTCTTGCATCATTTGTAAAATTCCATTATTTTGGTAAATTTCTTCTAAAATTTGTTGACGTTCATTTGGTGTAGCAAATTTAAAACATTTTTCAATAACATTTGATGAATATTTTCCCATAGACAAACGAACAATATTTCCTTTAATTTGTTGTAAGATATTATGACGATCATTTGGATATCCTCGTTCAAGTACATTTTGAACAACATAATTTCCATATTGATCTTCAGTTAAATCAAGTGAATGTGGTTCAATGACTTGTAATAATTCAGTTACACAATCATAATCAACACTTTCTATTACTCGTTGAACAACTCTACATCCATATGGATGTTTACAACATTCTAAAACAATTCCTTGAAGTGCGTTAACAATATCCATAACCATTTGACGATCTCCTTTTTCAACACATTTTTGAATAACATGATTTCCATTTTGATCTTCAATACATCTTACTAAGGATTTCCTTAATTCT
>NW_001853275.1:0-2352 GCF_000209125.1 Entamoeba dispar SAW760
ATAAAATTTCTTGTAAATCATCCTCATATTCAAATTCCTCTTAGAAAATTTAGACAAATTCAGAGAGAAGAAGATAGAAATAAAATATTTGAAAATATATTTCTTTCAGAATCATTTTTTGAAAATGATTCATTTATTAAATTAACAAATACTTTCACTAATGGTTATATTCATTCGATATTATTCATTCATAAGAAAGTGGCTCAAATGGAATATAGTAAAAGAAAATGGTATGTTGATGATACAACTAAAACAAATATATATAATAAAAATTTATATGTTGTTATTGTAAAAGATGATAATTCTTTTAACCAACTTCTTTCATTTGGATATTTATTTGATCAATCTGAAATTTCATATAAACTATTCTTTCATCAACTTTATAATATTTTAAATTATGGACATGAAATCATTGTCTGTGATCGTTGTATTGCTCAATATAATGCTTTGAAACAAATATTTCATTATTCTAAACTATTTTTGTGTAGAAATCATATAGAAAGATCATTGATAAAATATTTTAAGAGTGATCATATAATAATGAAATTATTTCATTTAACAATGAATATGAAATTAAATGAAAATGATTTAATTGAAACATTGAAAAGTATTTTAATGAAAAATATTAAAAATATTGAAGAAGACAATGATGATGATGAAAATACTTGTTATGATGATAAAGAAAATAATGAAGAAGAAGAAAATGATGATGATCAGTTGTTTGAACCTAATACAAGTGATATTATAAAATCAATAGATGGTACTAATACATTACAAGATAATATTAAACAATTAATAGAAGAAGCAAAAGGAATAAATATTAATAAAGGATTGATGTGTTTAATTGATTTAATTCAACACTTCTGAATGTATCAAATATGGGATGTATCGAGATTTTACAACAAATAGAGTAGAAGGATTCTTTGGTTATTTAAAAAAAATAATTAATCATAGTAATCTTCCTTTATATTTATTAACAGACAATATTTATGCAATTGGAAATACAATGTTTAATAATATAATTAGTATTGATCTTCATGATGAAATTATAGATAAAAATGATCTTCATTTTAAATTATTGAATGAATTTTCAAAGAAAATTTTAAAATCACAATATAATTTATTGAATAATAAAGTATTATGTGATGAGATTCAATATTGTATTAGTTATCAAATAAGAAGTGTTAATCATAAAGTAGCATGGTATTGTTATCATTTGATGAAAGAAAGAAAAAATATGTCATTAAAATATCTTATTAATTATGATGACCTTCCATCATTTGCTTTTAAATCAAAACAAACTAGAATAAATTGGACTGATAAATCTATTTCTAATATTGAATTACCAAAGAGTTATAGTTTGATAGGAAATGTAGTTGTAAATAAAATGAAACATAATACAAATGTACATCCAAGGAATAAAGTTGAATTTAGGAAAAGAAAATCAAAAGAAGTATTTTTTAATGAAATTGCACCATTTCAAATGAAGAAGTATGTAATTAGTGAAAGAAGTAAAAATGATGAAGATAAAATAATTAATGATGATAATGAAATTATTGAAGAAGATAATGTTGAAGAAAGAATGTCATCAATTCATTCACATAATTCTATCATTAAAATATCTCAAAATGAAACATATATTAATGAAATACATGAATATGATAGTATATTAACAGAAGATGAATTTGAAAAGATAATGAAAACATTTAATGTTCCACAAAAATGTATGTTATGATGAATATCAAAGAATAATAATATATATCAATTACAATATAATATTAAAGAAATAGAAACAATCATATTCCCATTTTCATCAAAAAATAAATATGGATTAATAGCATATGTTAATAAAATTAATATAATAAGAAAAGAATGTGTAGTACATATTAAATATGGAAATGTTAAATATCCAGTGTTTATGAGATGAATGAATAAACAAATAATGAAAGTATTAAAATTAACAAATGAACCAATAATTTATTCTATAAAAATTGATGAATGTATTGGACAATTAAAACATAATGGTTATATAACACTTTTCTTAATAGAATCTTTCTTAATGAAAAGAAAATGATATAACAAGACAATCAAAGAATCTGAGAGAATATATTTCAATAGAAAAAATGATAAAATCATTCAAATGTTATAAAAATTAATCTTAATTAATTTTAATAACAACAAATATCTTTTTTAAAAATAAAATAATATGAATAAATAAAAGTACAATATGTTATAGAAGTAAAATAATTTAATGTAAATTAATTTGTTCTAATTTTTAAACTGATATTTTTAGTATGAAAATATCAATCAAATTATTTAAATTATCAAATATATTTTCAATATAAAATTTAT
>NW_001853275.1:2452-7648 GCF_000209125.1 Entamoeba dispar SAW760
GAAGTGAATATTCATTAGATTTTTCAATAATTCTTGTAAATATGAAGAAATATTAAAAATTATTTATATTGTATAAAATTTTTTGAACAAAAATAATCAAAAAACAATTATAGCAAATTACTTTCTAATTTGAATAATTTACCATAATTGTTTTTAATTGTATATAGAAATGTTCTATTACCATTTCTATTGTTCTTTCATCAAAAATATAATTCTTCAAGTGTTTGGTATTCCTTTAATTTTTCATTAATATTGATAATTTAAATAATAATAATCAAATCAAAACAAATAAAAAGTAGATAATTAAATGTTAATAATTTTGTAATGTTCATTATTCAATGTAGATTAATTGTTTTAACATTGTATTTTCATTATTTATTATTTTATTCTTTGATTTTAGTTGTTGAATTATGATAATTTCATTTTATCATTTATTTGATATGGAATAGAGTATTTTAAATATCAATTATTTAAATATTAATTATTTAATTTCTATTTAATTTTGATGGGTTTAAAATTCTTCTTTATTTTCTTATTTTAAGGAGAATATATAATTACTACTGTATTACTATGAGTTAATATTCTTTTTAGAATCAACCATTAAACCCTTTTTCTTTGATAATCTTATATTATCAAATGTACTTGTATCATAACAAGTAATAATGTCATCTTTATAAATACACATTCGTTTATTGTCAATGATATCACATGATTGTAAATAATAAACACTGTTATTCTTGTAGTATTGATTATGATGTTTTTCAACTAAATACAATATTATAATCAGTCAGTAATTGGTTGATTTGAAGGATGAAAATATTTTAGTGTTCTGTGTGGTGTCTCTGACGTGCTACCTTCGAATCAATAATGAATAAAATAACAACAAAATGAAATAATTAATAATTATAATTTATTAAAAATAAAAATAAATAACATTTTATTTTATTTCTTATTATTTATTGTTTTTCATAACAAATATCAATTAATAAAAATAGAATGATGATAAAGAATAAAAAAGAAGAAATTAAAATATAAAAATAAAAGAACTAATAAATTAAGAACTAATAAATAATAAATCAATAATGAAATTAGGATATAATGAAATAATGATAACATCAATGTATTTTAATGATATTAAAGATTTTATTAATTTAGAAATAGGAATTAAAAGATTTCAAGGAAATATTGAACGATTTCATTTTAATCCAATTCCTTTAAATAAATATTCAAGAAAATTGTTTACTAATATTGAAACATTTCATATTTATAATAAAGATGATGAAATATTTAATGATGGAAAAATATTTAAATATGTAATATGGTATAAAGTACGTTATTCAACATATTTAAAAGAAAAAGAACAAGGAAATATCTGTAAAAATATAGAATATACAAAAGAAGATAGAAATAAATATGGGAATACAATACCATCAGAAGTTAAATCACTTGGATATGAATGTTTTAATAATTGTGATTCATTAACATCAATTGATATACCAGCATCTGTTAGTGAAATAGGAGATGGATGTTTTAATGGATGTTCATCATTAAAATCAATTAATATTCCATCATCAATTAATGAATTAGGGTATAGTTGTTTTAAAAGATGTTCATCATTAACATTAATTGATATACCAACGTCAATTAGTAAAATAGGATATGAATGTTTTAGAGAATGTTATTCATTAAAATCAATTAATATACCTTCATCAATTAATGAAATAGGATTTTATTGTTTTAGTTATTGTTCATCCTTAACATCAATTAATATACCATCTTCAATTATATCATTTGGATGGGGATGTTTTTCTGAATGTGGGTGTAAAGAAGAATTAATGAAAAATAAAAGAATACCAAGAAAATGTTTTGATAAATGGTATTGAATGAAATAAAAATATAATAAATGAAATACAATATAATTTGAAGTAGAAACAAATTATAATTGATTATCATTTATATTATTATTATTCTTTTCTTATTTATTCTTTTTGATATTATTCTTTTTTATTGTGTTAAAATATTTATTATTATTTATTGTATATGTTTATTATTTCTTATATCTTCTATTTTATCTTATTTATTTATTATCTTTTATATCTTTATTATTATTTTATTATTGTTTATATTCTTATATTCTATATTTTAACTTATGATTTTCTATTATTAAATATAAATTAAATGAATTTGATATTATAGATAAATAAATATCAATTTTATTAATCTATTTGTATTTATATAATATAAATATCAATAAAAATAAATTATAAGTTAAATTAAATGAAATATGAATATGAATAATATTAATAAGAAATGAAATAATTAAATAATAAGAATATATTTAAAATATAAATATCAAATACATGAATAAAATAAATAATAAAATATAAATCAAAATAAATAAATAAAATAATGAATAATAATCAAATATTAAAACATGAATATGTATGTAAACAAATATATAAACATATATTAATTACATATTTTATTAAATTTAATGAAAATTGATTTTAATATATATCATAAATGTATATTAATATTAATATATTCTTATATTAAATTATTGATTTATTTATTAAAATATAAATAAATGAATAGAATTAATATTTATATTATATTTTATATCATAATATGTTGATTAAAAAATAAATAAGTATTTTATAAATGAATATATTTCATTTAATTATTTTATTATTATTTCTTATTATCGAATTTTATAATTTCTTATTATTTCTTTTTATATTATTATTATTCTCATTTGATGTATTATTATTGAATTAAATCAATAGAATAAAATGATAATGATGAATAATGATAATAAAATGATAATAAATAATAATAATAGATAATGAAAAACATAAGAATATAAAAGAATTATATTTAATGATAAATAAGAAGAATGAAAATAATATAGAAAAGAAATAATAAAATATAAAATGATTTTGTAATTAATTTTAAATTAATATTCAATAAAAATGAATAAGAAGAGAGAATAAATAAAGAAAAGATAATAAAGAAATATAAATGATTATAAAAAGAAAATAAATATATGAAGAAAGAGAATAAGAAATAATAACAATGAATTGTTAAATAATATAATAGTTAACAATATGTAATTATTAATTATTAATTTCTTATTTCTATTATTATAATCAAAATTAAATAATATAGAATGTAAATAAATGATAAATGATAATAATATGAACATAAATAATAGAATAAAAATAGAAATAAAGAATATAAAAGAATATAAATAAGTTTAAAAAAGAGATAATAGAATTAAATAATAAAATAAATGATAAATGAAGAATTTAACTAATTTATTATTCATATTTCATTATAAAATAAATATAATAATAAAAACAAATGATTTATTTATTATAATAAAATGAAGTTGATAAATTAAATTTTAGTTGAATATTTTTATTTTTTGAAAATAAACAAAAAAGAATAATAGATAATAAAAATAAATAAGAAAAAGAAGAGAGTACAATAGAATTTAATTCAATAAAAATAAATCATGAAATGAAATTATATAAATAAAATAAAATAATATTTATATTGATAAAATGATAAATAATATTGATAATAAGAAAAACATAATGAATAAATAAAAATAAACATAAATAACATTATATTAACATTATTATCATTTTATATAATGATTAAAATGATAAATTAAAATAAATTAAAGAAAATAAGAATAAAATAAGAAAAATGAAAATATATAAAAATGAATACAAAGAATAGATGAATATAAAATAACAGAATGAAATGATTGAATTAATGAATATTGTTTTAAAGATATTCATCATTATAAATAAATTATTAAATAATGAAATATGAGAAGAATGAAATAATGAATATTCAATATTGAAATCAAATAACATATCATAACAATCAAATGAATATAAAATAAATAATTTAATTGATATTTCATTAACATGTATGAATATCAAATATATCAAAATTGATAATAAAAATAAAACAAATATGAATAAACAAATAATATCAATATTAAAATATCAGAAAATAACAATGTAAATAATAGAAAGAAGAAAAGAGATATAATGATAATATTGATCATCAATACAATAAATTGAATATGATAATTTAATATATGTGTTTAATATAATCAATTAATATACCATCATCAATTAATAAATAAGAGATATTTCATTAAATGTACAATATTAACAAATATTAATATCATAATAACAATTAGTAAAATACTAATAATACTAATTAAATATAAATGAGATGATTTAATTGATGTATATCATTAATATCAAATGATATACAAACAAGAATAAGAAATATTTGAAATGTTTTAATCAATATTCAAAAGAAAGAAAAAAGAATAAAATAATAAGAAAAAGAATAAAAAATCATCAATTTTAACATTAATAAAATCATAAAACAATAATCAACAACAAATTATATGATAAATAGAAATCAATGAAATCATAAATAATATAAATAAATATGAATAAGAAATAATAATAAATGAATAACATAAAATAATTAATAATTTAAAATTAAAAATGAATATAAATATAAAATCAAAGATAATAAAATAAATAAAAAGTAAAAATGAATAAATAAATTTATTATATAATTAATTATAAAACAACAATCAATAACAAACTAATACATAAATAACAATAAATTATTAACAAATAAATTATATTTGAAATAATGAATGATGTTTGATTTAAATTAAGAATAAAAAACATAAAAATATACCAAATGTAATGTTAATGAAAATGAAAATAAAGAAGAAAAAAGATGAATTAAATGAAATTTATAATAAAATAATAATATTTCATTACAATAATTTAATGATAATAAATAATAAATAAAGGAAATAAAAGATAGATGAGTATTTAAACACAAACTAAGAAAGATATATTCATTAAAATGCTCAATTTGTTTCTTCTATTTATTACTTTTTCATTATCAAAACAATGTAATGAATACAATCAAGGATATGAAATAGATACAGTAGATAGTGCATTTGAATGTATTGAATCAATTGAAACAACAGAAGAAGAAAATAATGATATTATCACAGGATTAAAATATTATTTAGAAGCATATGTATTTAAAGATATATTAAAGAATCCACCACAACCATCATTTTCAAATAATTATTATGAAAAAGTGGATATTGATGAACAACTAAATAAAATAAATACA
>NW_001853274.1:0-2403 GCF_000209125.1 Entamoeba dispar SAW760
AAAGAGTATAATAAATAATCTTAAAAACAAATGTTTTAATCAAATTAATTATAGACATCTTTGTTATCAAAAAATTAGGTGCTATCTGTGTTTCTTTTTATTTTATTATTTTTCACAAGAATTATTAGGAAAAAACAATTAGGGAGTGAGTTTCTTTTGGTACATTATAATATGATTTGGTTCAAATAATAAATTATTAACTATAACCATTTATTCGCATTCTCACTTCAAAAAATGATATCGTTTAATTTTTTAGAATCAGAAATAAAATAAATGAATTTATATATATTGAGTTTTTGATTGTTTATTTTTAGAAGTATTACAATTTTGAGTAAATAATAAAAAGTTAATATTATCGATAGTATCTTGAATTTTCATGTATTTACTCACAACACAATGAAGTAACCTTGAGATGACTCTGTTTCTGTTTTCATTGTAAGGTATTTTGTTGAAAAATGAAAAGGTACAAAAGAAAGAAGAAAGTGGTGTAGTTAGGGAAAGAGTTTTTCATGAAAGAATAATCAATTTGAAATTTCTGAATTTAACAAGAAATAGAAAATAAAAGGTGGAAAGTATTTTTGTAATAAAATAATAAGAAGAAATGGTTTATAAAGAAAATTGTAAGTATCACAAGAAAATTCAACGTGGAAAAAAAATGAAAAAGAGTTTTAAAATAAAAAGGAACTATTAATTAAAAATTGAATAAACGACTTAAAAATGGTTGTTCTGTTTTTATTTATTGTCAACCTTTATGCTTCAAGTTGCCAAAGCCCTATTACAATTCAAGAAAATTTTGATGACGTAATTGATTTAAGTTACAAAGGAGAAACCAATAAATGGAGTTGTCAACAAGTTGACTCTGAGGTACATGAAGATAAGTCAGTAACATTTCAATACACACCTTCTTCTGATAAAATGATTGAAGTATCTACATGTTATGCACAAACAGATTTTGCAACAAGAATTATTATTGGAAGTTCTTGTATTGATGGTGTAACTTCTTCTTGTGTTGGGGCTAATGACGGAGACCCTAATGGACTTTGTGATGGACATAGATCTAAATTAATAGTAAGTGTAAAAGCATCACAAAGTTATTTTATTATTGTTTCAGGAGTAACTAGCCATGACATTGGATCATTTAGACTAACTGTGAAAGAATACATTAATCCCAGTAGTACCATGTGTTCTAATGCATTACAAATTAATAGTTTCCCACAAACTATTGACGCAACTATTTTATCTAGTTTAACTTATAGTGGAAATTATCATGGACTTTTGAGAGGTATGTGGTTTAAATTTACTGCTACACAAAGTACTCATGTTATTGATACATGTAATAAAAATACTCAATACCCAACAACGATTTATCTTTATAAAAAAGTAACTACTTCAAATGGTTGTATGGGTGATGCACCAATTGCAGAAGCTACAGAAGGGTGTGGCTCATTAGCACGTTTATACTATGATAAATTTATTGTTGGAGAGGAATATTATGTATTTGTACATTTTACTGGAGACACCTCAAAATCACCTGTTTCTGGATCATTTGAAGTTACATTCAGAACAAACGGTGGAGATAACTACAAATGTACTAATGCATTTTCTATTTCTAAAAAACCATTTAATATAATTATGGATATGTCTGGATATACTAAAAGTACCTCACCTTGTTCTCTTAATACTCAACAAACTGGAATGTACTTTAGTGTTAGAGGAGATGGTAGAAGATATGCTATTCATACTTGTTTCACTCAAAGTTCAGGATCTGATCATACATCACTTGAACTTTATTCAAACGGATGTGATAATTGTGCTGAAGTTAGTTCTAACACATGTGGTAATGATGCATTAATTAATGTATTCCTTGAAGCAAATCAATTGTATAGATTTAGAGTAGTTTGTAGTAATCCACAATGCAAAGTCAATGTCGGAGTAATGCAAATTGATTTTAAAGATAATTATCTCTGTGAACATGCTAGATTTTTAAATATAACAACAGAAGGAGATCAATTCACCCAATACCTTATTGGAAGTAACCAAGAAAGTTATACTATATTTGATTGTAAAGATAATAAAAAGAATCTTAAAGGAGGATGGTATGAGTTAAAAGCTGAAAAAGAAGATATGAGTATTATGCATGGAGTTTATACCTTTAAACCAGAACAATATACTGGATATCTCGCTACTCTAAAAGGATGTTCAGAATGTATTAAATCTACATTTGATTTATATGCTACTTCTGTTGAAACAATTAAAAAGGGAGAAAGTTTGTTTGTATTTGCTACAACTATTCTTCGAGAAGGAAGTGGTAATGAATTTGGTACTTTTATGTATTGGGCTGTAAGAAGGGATAATAAAGGAACGACATTTGATAATGCATATGAAGTGACAGTTCCTTATTCA
>NW_001853274.1:2503-4941 GCF_000209125.1 Entamoeba dispar SAW760
TACTACTGTTACTTCTTCTGGTAAAGGTAGTAAATATGCACTTGTTGGTATTAATCCAGATGTTTCAGTAGAAAAAACAGTTACTAGAGTTAATATTTATGAAAATATTGCTGAAGAAAGTTCTAAATGTAGTAATGCTGAAACAATTACTATTCCAAGTATTCATTATTCATATACAGAAAAGGCTCATTCATCAAGAAGTAAGTGTGGAGTTATTGCTGATGGATTAAAAGGAAAATGGTTTGTATATACTCCAAAAGATACAGAAAAAGTATCAATACAAACTGATGATGTTACTACTTTTAATACTCAAATTGGTGTTTATACTTCTTGCGAAATGCTTACTGATTTATCTGTACCAGGTGATTGTTATAAAGGGACTAACTTTTATAAATCACCAGTAGGACAACATGGTACTATTTTAACTACTAGATTAGAAAAAGGACAAACGTATTATATTTTTGTTGGAGGGGCTACATACAGTGATAGTGGTATGATGAGAGTTAAATTTGATTATTATGAAGGTGAATTGGATAATGAAGAAGATGGATTAAGTGGAGGTGAAATATTTGGAATTATTGTTGCTGTCCTTTTCTTAGTTGTTATATTACTTGTTGTTGGATTATTTGTTGGATATATTGGATATAAGAAATATCAAAATAAACACAATAAATCATCATTTGGAACTTTCTAATTCAAATTATTTTAATTCTAAAGTTGTAATTCTCTTTCATTATCTAAGAAACATGAATTAAAGACTTCTTAATTCAGCAATTCTTTTTTGATAATTATAAATCTCATTAAATTCTGTTTGAATTTTTCCTCCCATCTGTCCATAAAATTTAATTGCATCTTGTGCATTTTCATGTAAACCTTTCTTTAACAATACAAGTTCTTTTTGCAAAAAGTTTAACCTTAATTGAGTTGCATTTTTTGTTGTTGCATTTGTTTGTTCTTTTAATTCATCTTTCAATGATAAAATTTCTAGTTCAACTTCTTTTACTTTGATTTGTAATATTTGAACTTGTCGATCTAAGCTATACATCTCTGACATTTTATCATCTTTTTCTTCAAATGCTTGTAAGTCATAAAGATTTTTAGGATTTCTAGCTACATTAACAGAGTATGTGAATGTAATGAAAAGGAGTAACAATAACATAATGTTGATTTTCTTGATTTTTATTTTTTTTATAACTTTTCTTTTTATTTTTTATTTTTTTTTCATCTATAAAAGTTAACTTAAACTTCATTTAATTAATCTTAAGTCGTGAATACGTTAAGTTTCTTTACGGGGTTATTTGAATAAATATTATAAAATAACAAATAAGATAACAAGAGTGAGAGAAGTAAATTAATGACAACTTATCTTAAATTAAATTGTATTCCTTATTATAATACAACTAGTTGATGTAATAGAGTTATTAAAATAAAAGGGAGTAGAGGAAATAAAGTAGGGTTCAATTAATAAAGATGTTCAATATATGACTATGAAATATAAACAAGACAGATAATTTAAAAAAATTATAAAATAATTAAATAATAATAAATAGATTAATAGAATAATGAGAGTATGTAATATAACAATATGATACTCATAACAGAAAAACAAGTAAAAGAAGTAGAATAAATAAAAAATAAAAGGTATTAACAAAAATATAAATAAACAATAAGTTATGGTGTAATAAAATTAATTTGTTACAAATATTTTATTATTATTTTATTTGTTAATATTTAAAAAAATTCAAAATAAATGATAAATCAAAACATCAAAATTGAATAATAAAAAAGAAAAGCAAATTGTATATTACATTTTCTTATATCCAACAGGAACATAATATTTATTCCAAATATTGTTATTATGTATATATTCCTGTTTCATTGAATCAATCATTTTAATAAGTTCTTCTGCATTAGGTCTTTTATCAGGTTCTTCATCTACACAACTATAATACAGTTGATGTACTGATGGGGGTACATAATTTTTACAAGCCTCATTATATTCTTTTATTTCAAGAGTAGGTCGTTTACCTGCAGTAATTAAATTTAAAATAGCAAAGTCATTTGCTGAAGGAATATTATATTCTTTAAACCAAGGTTTTGTGTATGACCCAAACACAACTCTTCTAAAAATTTCCCAAAAAACAATTCCAAGAGAATAAATATCACTTTTTGTAGTATATAATCCAGAATGTCCATCACTTGGAATAATTTCAGGGGAACAATATGGTATTGTTCCAGACAATTCTTTTAAATCTTTTTCTCGATTTTCAGTAGTATCAAATCGACTCATTCCAAAATCACTAATTTTTAATGTATAATCATTTGTTACAAGAACATTTAATGATTTAAAATCACGATGAAGAATAGATGGTTTATTATTATGTAATACTCCTAATCCAACACTCATTTGTTCACAAAAATTTAATGCAGTAGGAAAA
>NW_001853274.1:5041-9301 GCF_000209125.1 Entamoeba dispar SAW760
AACAACAACAAAATGTAATGCAGTATTTTTGCTTTATTAGCAACATTAATATTTGCTCCATTATCAATGAGAAATTGAACAATAAGACCTCTAAGTTTTTGATTTTTA
Organism: Entamoeba dispar SAW760; assembly: GCF_000209125.1. Classification (NCBI taxonomy): domain Eukaryota; phylum Evosea; order Mastigamoebida; family Endamoebidae; genus Entamoeba; species Entamoeba dispar. The sequence goes on from NW_001853274.1 coordinate 5,150, forward strand.
ACAGTTTTAATAAGAGGTGTTTCAAGATATGAATTTGTAGCATCAATTTCAGCATGTAATTCAACAAATTTTTGTAAAACTGTTTTATATGATTGAACATTAGCAAAATGATTACAAAAAATATGTAAAGGAGTTTGTTCATCTCTATTTTTTGCATTAACATTTATTCCTGGAAATTGTAATAATGCCATAATAAAAGATGCATCAGAAGTAAATGTATTACATACGTAATGTAATATTGTTTGTTCAGCTTCATCATATTTATTGATATCAGCTTTTACTTTAATCATCACTTTGATTAACTCTTGTGACATCTCAAAATCTTTTCTAATAATCATAGAAACATATAACGGATTCTCCTCTTTCGTTTTAAATTTTTCAAATGTTTTTTTATCTACTTTTTTCTTATTAAGATATTCTTTTACTTTATCAGCTGTCTCATTACGTACAATATTGATTAATTTCGTCTTCTTGAACATCCTCAACGACAGCTCAACTTATCTAGTTCTCGTTTTTTCTTTTTTTTTTTTTTATTTTTTTTTCTTTATTTTAATGAACAGTTTTATATTTTTATTTTCTTTATATCTCACATTTTTATAATATTTTCTTGTGTTTGTTAAAATATTTTTTTATGTTATTTAAGAAAATGAAATTTTAAAACAAAATATATGACACTACAAGAAAAGTTGTTTTAACTCTTTTTTGAAAATAATAAGGTTGTTACTAAAATAAATAAAAGGAAAATCAATAGTATTTATACCATAAATAAGAACTATCAAAACTAAATTTTCAAATACAAAAAGGAGATATGACAGACTATGAAAAATTAATTCAATTATCTACATGTAACGAAACACATAATCCATTTACACCACTCATTGATTCAAAAATAGGTATATCTAATATAACAAACTTTTCTAATTCAGTTGACTTGCCAATAGATAAAACATTTGAAATAAAAAAGGAAGAAGATAAATGCGAAGATAAACAATCAGCAATGGTATTTGATGTATTACATAATTGTACTCCATTTATTAGTAAATTATATTCACTTGTTAATACACCAGAATATCATTCATTAATACAATGGAGTGAAGAACATAAAGGGAAGGCATTTATTATAACTGACCCTGTTCAGTTTGCAAAAGAGGTATTACCATATCATTTCAAACATTCTAATATTTCATCTTTTGTTCGCCAATTAAATATTTATGGATTTCATAAAGTTTGTTTTCATTACATTTTTTTTAAATGATTAAATTTACTTTACTAATTAACTAGTTAGAATATAAGACTGGTATTTGCTTTAAACATGAATTCTTTGTTCGTGATGCACCTGAATTTTTAGATAAAATTAAAAGAAAAAAAAATAAAAAATTAGTTATCCCCAGTTCATTACATCAATCTAATGATAATACTGATGTTTGCAAAATGTTCTCTTTAAGAATGGATATGACTCGAATTGAAAAAGATTTATTAGAAGTTCGTCATGAAATACAAAATAATTTAGTTAGATGGTCTGATCTAAAAAATAGATTAGATCAAATAGAAATGTTTCTTCCAATGTTACTTCAAGTAAATCAATTCCCACAACAACCAACTCAACAAAATGAATTTGTAAGAAGATACCAAAGCCTTGATGATAGTCAAAGGACCGATGTTCATCATTAATTTTGTATTATTAAACTTCACTTTTTTATAACAATTTATTGTAATGTATGTTGTTTTTACTGTTTCTTTTTTTCTTTAATTTACTTCTTTAATAATTACTTACATTCTATAAAAAAAGAAAAATAGGTGAGTCAATTGCTCTCAAAAAAAAAGAATAAAATAATAAAAATATATTAATCGTTATATAAAACAAAATAAAATAATACAAAAAAAAGATAAACTTCAATTTCATTAAATAACAAAAAGATGTCCAATATACGAGAAAACCCAGCTAAACAAGCATTTAAAAATAGAGAAATAGCACAGTCCTCATTAAGACAAAAAAAAAGAGAAATGCTACTATCATTAAAAAGAAGTATTGAAGATGACCAATTAGGATTAACTGTTTCTGAAATTGAAGAAGGTGCAGTTGATAGAAAAAAGAAGATTTACCGATTTAATGAAAAACAAAAACAAGCAGCAATTCAAGCTGTTGAAAGAAAAAGTAATGAAAAAGCAATCCTCGATGCTCTTTTTGTTTTTTGTCATAGTAATCCACTTCCAGTTCTTCAAAACTTACTTATTTTATTAACACATCCAAATACGAATATCGTTCAACAAACACTAACAGTATTAATAAATTGGACAGCATTAGACTCGGCATATACAAAAAATTTAGGATCAACTAATTTTATTAAACTTCTTGAACAAATTCTTTATTATTCCTCAAACGAAGAAATTCAAAGAAAAGGGATAATATTATTAAATAATATTATTTCAGATGGTGGAGAATTAAGAGATAATTGTTTTGAAAGATTTAAAGGATTTATTTCAAAAACATTAGAAACTTCTAAATCAATAGAGATAATAAGAGCATGTACAGATTGTCTTGGAAGTCTTATTTGTAGTGAACCTTTAATACCGTTTTCAATTGTAGAAATAATAATTAATATTTTTAAAAAGTTATTATTATCAAATGATGAACAAATTATTTATACATGTTTTATAGGATTTAGATATTATTTTGACAGAGACGAATTAATTTCTATGGATGAAATGAAAGATATCATCATTAAACTTTGGAAAATTATTATTTCTATTTCTTCAAATGAATTATTTAAAGAATACGCTTGTTCTTTTGTTATAATTCTTGGGGCTGTATCTTATAAAGATTCTGAAAGTATAATTTTTCCTTTTTTATATGAAAATGAAATAATTCAATGGCTTACTCAAAAAGCTATTTTATATAATGATTTAAAACTTCAAAAAGCTTGTTTTTATGCAATTGAAAATTTATGTGTTGATAAAATTTATGGAACTAAATATTGCTCTCTTTTAGATGAAACTAATGCAATGAAAATAATAATTAATTCATTAGTAAATTGTAGTAATGGAATTGTCGCTAATGAAGCAATAAAAGCATTTATTAATTTCTTTCTTGCATGTGGTGATGATGAATTAATAAAATATTATAATGACTTCACTTTTTTTATTGCTCTTCGTAACTGCATTAATGAAACAACAAAGAAACAATTAAGTCTTAGTTTATTAATTTTAAGAAGGATATTAGTTAAAAGATTAGAGGATGGATTGTCTATTGTTTCTATTTTAGATTCATCTCAAATTTATTCTTCTTTAATAGAAATTAAAAAGAAATCTATAAAAATCCCGAAAATCATTTCGTTAATTCAAGAAATCTTAAATGCTTATATAAATGAAGAAAATGAAGAAAGTGATCTTTCTTTATAATTTTAATAATTATTTATTTTTAATTCATTTATCTTTTTATTAACGTATCTTTTTATATTTAGCTGAATGGCTCTTCTTTCATTCTGAAAAAAAAAAGAATAAATTTAAACTAATTTAATAATTATTTTCTTTATTCATCTTCATCTAATCCTGCTAATGGATCAAATAGTTCTCCTTCATTTGTTTGTTCTTTATAGACAGGTTCAGCTGCCTTTGGTTTATTCATTTCTTCCATTTTTTGTTCTATAATTTAATAAGTTATTAAAATAATTAAAAGAATAGAACTGATGAATAAAATTAACAAACTTAATTTCTCTTCTTCTTTTGCTTTATCAATATCTAATATTTTCTTGTAAATATCAACGTATTTCTTTAATTGTAAAATAAATGGAATATTTGGGTCTTGAGATTTAACGGTGCATTCATGTAAAAATAATTTTTCTTGTAAAAACAATGAATATAAATCAGATCCATGCATTTTCTTTTGTCCATCTTTTTCAATAAGAATAACGTCATGCATAATCCATCGATATCTTTCCTATTTAAATTAATTTTGTTATTTCTTTACTATAAATTATTTATTTTTTTAACAAAACGAAAAACAAACAAAAAACTCTGCTGGAGAAGTACTTTCTTGTTGTCCTTTTTTCTTTGATGACTTTTTTATTTTTCCTTTTTTCATTAATGATACATTAATATTTAATTTACTTTTCTCTTAATTTGAATAAATTCTTCAATTGTATAGGATATTTA
>NW_001853274.1:9401-21813 GCF_000209125.1 Entamoeba dispar SAW760
CTTCTTCATTTGGTTTATGTGATAATATTCTCTCAAACTCATATCCATTTTTTCAAGAACAATACAATAATGATCTTTATACATAAATTCACTTATTAACTGAACAATATAAATTCCTTTTAATGACATTATTTCTTTTACTAATTGTGCTTCTTTTTGTGATAATTTTACCATTCTTTCATTTTTACGAATAATTTTTAATGCAACTTCTTCTTTTATTGTTGTTATTTTTTTAGCTAAATAAACAGTTCCAAATGTCCCTTGTCCAACCTTCTTTTCTAGTTGATATCCATTTACAACTTCTCCATTTCTTCCAACTATAATGAATTATTATTCCTTCTTTTTATTCATCTCTTTCCAAAAAGAATACAAACGAAAATATCCATCTTTGTCTGTTATTGATTCAATAGCTTCATTGAACTGGTGTTGTTCTTTTGTAATGGGAATATCAATAGAACTATCATCCCCAAAAATGTCTATTTCACTAGACATATTTAACATTTTTAAGTTTATTATTCTTCTTTTTTTTTTCATAGAAATTAAATAATGATAAAACAATGAATGACTGAATTTATCTTAACTTCTTTGATTCAAACATAAATTGTGTATTTTCTACTATTTTCTTATCAGTACAGGCTAAATGCACCCACTTTTCTGTTAATTTTTTGTGACGTTCTAATGTTGTTTTAATTTGTTCATGAGTTGTTTTTACTAACTGAATAACATCTATTGACAAATCTTTTTTTCTTAATAAAGAAATAATAATCGGCTGAGCCTTTTCTAACTTAAATATTAACTCATTTGTTTCTGTGTCTTCTTTCAGTTGTTCTAACTTTTATAGTTAGTGGTTTTCATTTGTATCTAATTAACAATTATATTAAAAACAACAAACTTCCAAAATAGTTAAATAATCAAATGACTGGTTTAAGAACTGACAATAACCAATTAATTGTTCACACTCATCAATAAACTTTGATTTAGATACTTTTGTTACAAATGAAATTTCTTTGTCTATACTATTATGTTTGTTAATAAATTAATTAAAATAAACAAACCAAAATGAGCTGCTTCAGGAAATTCAATACCATGTTGAATTATTTGTTCATAAGTATCTTTGAATAGTAAGTCATTTGGGAATGATTCTGTCATTCCTCGAATAATTGACAAGAGTTTCTTCTTTGTTTCAATTAGTACATTAGTTCGTAGCAGTGTTGTGATAAAACAATCTTGCCAAGCACTTGTTGAATATAAATCAATAAGTTCTGGACATTCAATAATTGTTTGTTGAAGTAAAACAAGAGATAAATAAACAACATTATCTCTTTTATTGAGCATTCTTTTTCTTAATACATTCAATAAATCTTTAGCTTTATTCTTATTGGCTTTTAGTAAGTTACATATTCTTAAGTTAGTTGATTCATCAATAATTTTGAGATCTGTAGCTGTTGCATATTCAACTAATTGAGCTGCTAAGTCCCATGTTATTTTTCTTTTTAGTGTTTTAGATTTTTGGGATTTATTCATTGACATAAATAACTGAAATCCTTCTTTGGAACATGAAGTCTATCTTAGATTCTCTTTTCATCTCATTTTGTCATTTCTTTTCTGTCATATCATTTTATTAAAGTCATCGTATCACTTTCTAGTGAAAGAGTAAAAAAGAAAAGAGAAATCTTATGAGAAAAAAACCAGAATGGAATGAGACCCTCCATTTTTATTTTATCAAATTGATTTGATTAAGAAACAAATAAAAACAAGTAAGAACAAATAACATCAGATAAAAAAACAACTTATACCTATACTGATGACAAAACTAAAGAAACAACGAAAATAAGGACAAAATAAAAACGACTAAGTACATAAAAAGTTAAAAAAGTGTTTCTAAATATATTGTACTCTTTTTATGGAACTAGTTGTTTTATCCAATAGATGAGTTTTCGAGTTGCACCTTCCTTATCTTCTCTGTGCCAAACAAGAGAAGAAATGACTAAACTTTTAAGGACTCAAAGAAGAAAAGAGATATTACTAAATCAAAGAAATAATATCAATATTCTCCAAGAAAGTATTCAAGGACTATTATTAAAAATACAAAAAGGAATTGATGTAGATGAAAATTTAAAGAAGTTGAGAGCAACCATAATGAAGAGTAAAAGAAATTGGAACAATGAATTTATAGATAATAATGGGATTCAAATTGTATTAATAATATTACAAAATAAACAAAGTTCCAGCCAAGCTCTTGAAATTATATTATGGACACTTACTGCTATAAGTTCTTTCGAAAAATTCGATTCACAAATTATCTTTAGTTATAATATTTTTTCAATAATTAATCCATTTATTACCAGATTTGATAATGAAATTCGTCTAACAGCATTATGGCTTTTGGCTAACTTACTTGGATTAGCTCCCTCATTGTCTGTGGTTCAAGTACAAGACCTTCTCTCTTCTTTGTGTTCTTGTATTCAGTTATATCACCAATCTCCTTCTACTGTTGATAGTTGTGCCACTTGTTTTAAAAGAATTATAGAACATTCTATTTATCCTTATGAATACTTTCACCAAATAATTACATTATTCCTGAATACTCGACCATTGTCAAATACCTTTGTTGATTGTTTGTCATTACTAATTACACAAAAACCTTATTGCAAACCATTATTATCTAAATCACAACTATTACCTACAGTTACATATTTTCTCTTTACTAAAAACAATTTTTTGTTTCGTTCTATTCTAAACTTCTTTACGGAATTATCAATGCTCAATGAAAATTTGGGAAAGACATGTATTTCTAAAGAGATTGTTCATAAAATGGTTATATTACTTAAGGAATTATTAAATGGACCACAACATAATGAAAATGATATTTCACAACTTTTAATTATTTTTGGGAATTTGACAGTATTTTATTTAGATTTCCATACAGAGTTAGTTGAAATAATCCAAACTATTATTGCAAATAGTCATTATTTTACAATAAAAGAATTACAATCACTAATATTTTTCCTGAATAATCTAGTGCTTCATGCTAATGAACAATTTAAATTAACATTATGTTGCCTTCCAATATTTGAGTTGTATGGAATCTTTTTGCTTCAACTCTTTTGTTCAAATGATTTTCTTATTCAAACATTAACTAGAATAAAAGAATTACTAATAGTGTGTATGTTCAAAGGATTTGATATTTTGAAGTTGTTAAGTGAATCAGCTTTAGAAGCAGGTATTTGTAAATTAGAGTATCATTTTTGTAAACAAGTTTCCCAAGTAGCAGTATCAATAGAAGAGTTGTTTATCCAAACAACAACACAACATGATTGGATGGATTTAGATTAGTTGAAAAATAATTTGTTACAAGTAAAATTATTTGTTATATCTTATTTTAATAAAAAAACCAAAACTAAAGAAAGAAATGTAATTTAGAGAGTAGCAATGCATTCAACTTCAACTAAAGCACCTTTTGGAAGAGCAGCAGCAGCAAAACAAGCTCTAGCTGGTTTATGATCTCCAAAAGCTTCAGCATAAATACCATTAAAGACTCCAAAGTCTTTAATATCAGCAAGAAGACATGTAGTCTTAACAACTTTGTCCATTGAAGAACCAGCTTCCTCAAGAACATATTTAAGATTTGTCATAACTTGTTTAGATTGTTCTTCAATAGTTTTACCAGCAAAATCACCAGTTTTTCTATCTAATCCAATTTGTCCACTACAATAAACCATACCATTACAAATAATAGCTTGAGAATAAGCACCAACAGCTTCTGGAGCAAGTGGGGATGCAACAACAGTTAATTTACTCATACCAATGAATTGAATTAAATGAGATCTTGATTTGTTTATATCATTTCTCTTACAACTTCGACTAGATTCTACATCTTTCTATTCTTCGATTCCAGTCTTTCTATTTTCTTTAAAACAAATAACAAAAAATTAATTTAGATTTTTGTTTTTTTTTTATTTTTCTCTTCAAAAATACAAAGAAATCATTAGAAAAAGAATTAAATGAAATTTAAAAATAGAACAAACGAGATTACTTAAAAGAACCAATAGAATTACAAAAATTTTTCTTATATATTCTTCTAAATTCTTCTTTTTTTATACAAAACCATCATGAATAATAAAAGTTATTAAAAATAAAAAACTAATGTCATCAAAAAGAAAAAATAAGAAGAATAACAAGCTATTTGAACTCAAAATTAATTATCTCCTAAATTTTAATAAAGTATTAGTAATTACGATTACTTTACTTTTTTATGTTTAATCTTTAGAAAGAGAGATTAGTATTATAAGAATGATTGTTTAAACAATCACCAAATACTATCTCCTCTTTTATTCTCTTTAAATTACTAAGGTAATTTGGTATAATATTCAACCCAATCTGTCTTTTGTTTTTTAAACAAATAGATAGAACGGGGGATATGAAACCTTTCTTGCCGATTTAATAATAACTATATTCTTATATCCCTTTTTTATTCTTTCTCAACATTTTCATTCTTTTACTTTTACTTTATATTATTTTATTAAATTTTATTTATTGTCTTTCCTGTACTTTTTATTTCTTGATAGGGAAGATTTAAAAACGTCATTCCAAAAATCATAAGGGTTTGTGGTTTTTGTGTTTCATATTTATAACTATTTTAGGTTTATTTATACTATATATTATACAAATTATTAGTTCTGGTTTCTCTTTAAAGAAGAAGGTTCTTAACATCTTATATTAGGTTGTTTCAGATTTAATCCTAGTGTATTAAAACTATTCCAAAGAAAATATAATAAAAAAAATTAAGTTAATAGTTAAAAGGGCAAAAGGATGATGACAAGCAAGACATAATAAATATTAAAAAAATTTTGTAAATGTAAGGTTATCAAAAGAACAAAAAACTAAAATGAAAAACAAAAATAGCAAACCTAGAAGGTATTTAAACTTAAGGTTACTCATTATTCAAACATTTTAAGTTTACAATGCAAACCTCTAATTTTAATACTTATGAAAAAAAGTTTGAAGACCAATATCATTGTACTTGTTGTTTATGTAAAAGAGTTGTACTTCTTAGAAATGGTTTAAAGAAAATAAAAACTACAGACCTTTGTATCCTTATTCTTAAGTCCTTAAAAGAACTAAAACCAGAGAAGGAATTTTATTCGATGAAGCAAGACATTTATGAGTTTGTTACTGAACATTGGAATTGTGTAAAAGATTTTAGTGTTTTTACCAAACCACACTGGAAAAAAATATTATTGGATACTTTTAATCATTGCACCAACATTGAGACTGGTAAAAATTTTAAGTTAAGAGCTTCTTTTAGGATTCGTAGTAAAACTGCTAATGATAATAAAAGTGAGTCTTCAGAAAGTGGTGCTAAAACTGTGGTTAGTTCTGTTGAACTATCTCCTTCAGTTCAATCACAAACTTCCTTAATTGAAATTGATACAACCCAATACATTCAAACTCTTCTTCAATTACAATCTTTGTTATATAATGATGCTGCTTTATTAAAAAAATATTATAGACTATTAGGGGAAAAAAATCCTTCAGAGCGTTGGAGAGTACAGTACAATACCCTTTCTAGAAGAGCATTTAATTTTGGTGTTTATGCTCAAAGTGTTCATTATTTCCATTAATTAGAGCCTTTTCTGTTTTAATGGCTCTTTCTTGTGTATAAAACAAAAATCTTAATTTTATTCATTTTCTGTTTTTTGTTTTCTTCTTCTTTTTTTTTAAACATAATTTTTATTTTTTATTTCCCTGAACTTTTTTTTGTTTTAGTTTTTTTTTTATTATAATAAAAATTTATAGATTATTTTCTTTTTTTCATAAAATAAGTAAAACTTTAATGAATTATTGATAATAGTCAAATTTATTCTTTCATTTAATAACTAATTTTTAATAACAAATTTAAAATTATTAATAACAACAAAATATTAATTTTCAAGACTATGTATTATATCTTTTAAATAATAGTTTTATTTAAACTTCATTTTAGATTAGTGTCTCTAATAATCTTTTGAATAAAAATTGAAGAAATAATTATTTTCAGAATAAAAAAGTTAGTTTACATAAGTAAATTTTTAGTTATTAACTTATTTGCATAGAACTTATTTTTAAAAAAATTACCAGGTTTAATGTTAAATAATAATGAGAATAAGAAGTACCAAGGATTTTATAAGTCTGAGATAGTTGCAAACAAAATCATTTTATTAGTATTACTGAAGTATTCAATTTTTAAAAATTATTTATAAGAAAAATTAAGAGAAAAAGAAAAAAAAGGATTTTATGATATTGAAAAAGGAAATAATGAAAAAGTATTTAATGAGAGAACTTTTCAATGACTTATATTTTTTAAGATATTTTATTTACAAATCAAAGGTGAATTAAAAGAAATTTTACTAAAAATTAAAGTTTTATAAGAAAAAAAGTGGAAAAATTTATTTGTTGAAGAACTAATAAAAATAGAATGTCTATTAAACAATTAAGTAAAAATCCAACTAATCTAGAACCAAAATATCCACACCAATTACTTTTACAAGCATTTTATTTAACTGTGACATCATCTGAAAGTGATCCATTACACATTAATATTAACTGTGGAATTAATGATGAAAGTAGAAATAATATAGCAAATGTAATGTATTTTATTTATCCTGATGTTCCAAAGATTGTAAAGAAAGAAGACCTTTTAACTGTTCCACCTTTAATTCATTCATTTGTTTCAACAGACGAAAATGGGAAACGATATTATTATTATGTTCAACGATGGAATGATGATAAAACTCCAAAGATATTAATTTTAGTAAGTGGTAGATATTCTTCTTTATATATTCGTCTTCTTCCAGTATTAAAAGAATTATTAAATACAAAAGGTTTAACACATCTCAGAAACCTTTTTAGTCAACTAAAAGCATATGAATATCCTGAATCTGATTTAGTTATTAATGAATCTACTATAATTTCTCATAATCCAGAAATTCCTATTTTTCCTATATTGAAAAAATTGGGTCCTGCAGATTTTGTTGAATTACTTGGTCGTATTTTACTTGAAGAAAATACAATGTTTTTAGTAGAATCAATTGATCAAGGAATGCCAATCATTCAAGCCTTTTTACAAATTTTAATTCCATTCGAATGGCAAGGTGTTTTAATTCCTATGTTACCCATAGAAGAAAGTTATGCTGGTTTTGCTGGTTGTCCAACACCATTAATTTTTGGAACAACACAACAAGGATTAATAAATATTAATAAGTTGTATTCAAATACTTTAGATATTAATATTTATAATGTTTTAACTTCTAAATTTCAAAGACGTAAAAGTGGGTTAAATCTTTTTGCTTTTAAAGAAACTGGTAGATTATTAAATCAACTAAAAAGTATTATTGATAATCCATCATTTGAACATCCTGATAATCTGATTTGCAATTGTTTTAGTCAATTATTCCTTGATCTCTTTGGTAGGTATTTTGCTTTCTTTGAACAACAAAATATTGGTTTTGTGTTTAATAATAAAAATTTCATTAAATCAAGTTCCACTGAATTACAAATATTTTTAACTGCATTCAATCAATCTCAAATGTTTGAACGTTTTATTCAACATCGAATTAATTATATTTCTGTGATGCCTGAATTTAGAAGATCTATCTTCATTGATTGCCCATTGTTTAAATCAAAAGAAAAACCTCCATTCTTAAGAATGAGAGATATTTCTAATGAACCTCAAAAATGTTGTGGTTGTGGTCAAAAGATAGACATGGATAGAGCAGTTTGTGTGTATGGAAAAAATTTAACTTTTCACACTGAATGTTTGAGGTGTAAGTCTTGTGATTGTTTTCTTTTTGAGAAAGAAAGTTTTGATAGACAATGTATGGACTGCTTAGAAGAAGATTGTGATGAACTAGAAAATCAGTTTGATAATACTTGCCGTTGGGAACAAGTTGATATATCCATTAATAAACATAAATCAGATAATGAAACTCTTCAACGAAGTTCATTCTCTAAAGTCCTTCAATGCTTATCTTTTTATGAAACAGAAAAAAGTGATTCACAACGCCAAAAAGAAGAATCTGAAAAAATGAGAAAATCTTCTGTTTTCTTAAGTGGACCAACAGGTTCAATCTTCTTAACCCGTTCATCAAAAATAGGAACATTTTCTGCAACTCTAAATCCAAATGACTCTAGAAAAACAATCATCGTAAAAGAAGAAAATCAACCTTTAACTAAAATAACACAACCAAAAATTTCATTATCTGTTTCTACATCTTACATCGGTTCACCTATTTCTTCTGTTCCAATTTCTCAGTCAACTACTCCAACTTCATTTGTAGATATAAATAGAAAGAATTGTCAACTTCCACTCAAGAAAGATCATATCCTTCCTAAAAAAGAAAATTAATGTCTTATTTTACTTATATAAAAAGAAATCAAAATTGTATTGATTAAAAAGGTTTGAAGAAGTTTGTTTCATACCAAGTGACTTTAAAAAATAAGGTTTATATAAATATTTAACTCTTTGGTAATCCTTTTCAACGTAGGGTTATTTCAAATTAATTTTTATTGCTTTATTCTTTTTAATTGAATAAATGTATTTCTTCTTGTGTGTCATTTTAAGTATTCTTTAATTTCATTTCTTCAATTTCTCTTAATTCTTTGTCATTACATATAAAATAAAAAAACCCTTCAGAAAAAAAAAAGAAACAAAACAAATTTTTTGGTTCTCGTATTCTTAGAACTGGTTAATAATATCGAATTATTAGGTATAATTCCTGAAACTTTAGAAGACTTAAAATTAAGAGCTTTATATTCATATTTATCAAAGAATCTTCAGAAAGGAAAGAAATGAAAATGGAGTTTGTTTTAAGAATGAAATTAGAAGCCAAAAGAAATTATCCAATTCTTCTCTAAAAGAACTGAGTAATTAACAGAAACTTAAAAAAATAACAAAAATATGACTAGTGTTGTTTATAATGAGAAGTTATATAATTTGTCTTTTCCAATCACTTGTGATCAAGTAGTCAAAGAGATTGGAATACAAGGAACTCCAGCAGTAGTAGTAGGACTAAAAGTTAATGGTATTGTACAATCTCTAAATAGTTATATTCAAACAACAAGATGTACTGTATCTCCATGTTATATCAGATGTGTAGAAGGACAAAACATGGCTCGTAGATCAGAGATATTAATTGCTCGATATGCACTTCATAAGTTATACCCTGATGTAGAGATGACAGTTATTGCTGATTATTCAGATTGCACTGAGTTTTGTGTTAGTCCTAAATTAAATGAAGAACAATTAAAAGAATTAAACAAAGAATTTAATGAACTCCATACCCAAAGTATTTCTAATGGACAATTACCTCATTCTTATCTTAATTTACATTTTGTTGAAACTCATCAACCTCATTCTAAATCATTGATAGAGTCACTAAATGAACCAACATATCCATGTGCTATTATTAATAACTTTGCAACTCTTTCATTTGATCAACCATATATTTCAGAACCATCAATACTACCTGAATATTCTCAACTTAAATTAGAAAGTAATGGCTCTTTATTAGTTTGTTTCCCTAGCTTAATTCATACAGATTCATACAAATTTAATGACGCTCCAATTATTACATGTCCACATGAACTCAATAAAGAAATGGATGTTGGTTATATTAATAAACAAATTGCACAAAAGGTTATTAATGAATTAATGATTGAAAGTGAGAATTATCATGTACAACAACTAAGTAAGTTAATTGAAGTTATTAAATCACGGCCAACACAATTAGTATTAATTGCTGGTCCATCAAGTAGTGGAAAGACAACGTTTGCTCACAAATTAGGATTAGGACTTCAAGGAGTTGGATATAATCCATTAGTACTTTCTGTAGATAATTATTATGTCCATAAAGACTATTGTCCACTTGGACCTGATGGAAGAAGAGATTGGGAGTGTATTGAAGCATTAAGACTTGGATTGCTTAATGATCATTTGTGTGGGTTAATGCAAGGAAAAGAAGTAGTTGTACCTCAATTTGATTTTGCTACATCAACACCAGTTCCTAATAAAGGAACTAAAGTGAAATTAGAGAAAAATGGAATTATTATTATGGAAGGAATTCATTGTTTAAATGAACGATTAACAGAAAAAATACCACACGATAAAAAAGTTAAAGTGTTTATTGCACCATTATCAAACAAACTATGTTTAAATGATGATGTAATTTTAAATAATAATTTCTTAAGAATTCAAAGAAGAATGGTAAGAGATAATATATTTAGGTCTTATAGTGCTTCAAAAACATTAGGAGTTTGGGATGCTGTTGCTAGTTCTGAAAAAGTCTGGATTTATCCGTACATTAAAGATGCAGATTTCGTTTATTCTACCTTTTTAACTACAGAGGTTAATGGGTTAATTATATTTTCATTGAATCTACTTAGGATGGTATCAAGTGATGACAAAAATTACGGATTTGCACAGTCATATAAAAGGTTATTACAATATTATTTACCTATGGATTCAGTCGATTTCGCTGGTAACTCTATTATTAGAGAATTTATCGGAAATGGAGATTTTGACTGTCATTAATAATGATTGATCTAATTTTTCAAATTATTATTAATCCTATTTTTTTTTCCTCATTGCTTTTCTAACAGATAATTTTTGTTCTTTCTTTCGTGTTCTTTAATATGATTAATTTTTCTTCTTGTAATTAATTTCTTAACTCTCATTTATATTTTTTTCAATTAATATAGTTTTTTATTTCTATTTATTGCTTTTATGAAAAAAGATTTTTTAAATTTGTTTTTATTAGTTCTGAAAGTAAGAAATATGAGTAAATAATAATAGAGACACAAGACAATATTTGAAATAAAAGTGAATATAATAAAGACAATGAATGGTTAGTCAAAGAGTAAATAACAAAGACAGTTATAATGTTGTAGTATAAACAGAAAATGAATAATGAATAATAAAAACAAACCCTTAAAAAAATGAAATAATAGAAAAATAAAAGAATAAAAAAGTCATCAACAACCAAAATTAAAATTAGGCGAGAACAAAGAATTTTCTAGCTGGGAAGTGTTGTGCCTTTTTAGCAGCTTTAACAGTTTTAAGGTTGAGTTGTGCTTTGGTTAATTGTCTTCTTTCCTTTCTAGTGGTCTTTGGTCTAATTTCTTTTGGAACATATTTGGCTTGTTTGTAATACTTTCTAAGAGCTTCCATTCTTTGGGTGTTCATGACAGTTAATAATCTAGCAATATCTTTCTTAACAACTCTTAATCTTGAGATTTTAGCTGGAGCTCCACCAGTAACTTTAGCGGTTCTAAGGTTGGCGAGTTCTCCTTTAAGTTCAACCAACTTAGCATTCATATCATTTTTGCTCATGGCTTTAATGGCGGAAATCTTCAAAGACACTATTTGTTAATATATTTTCAATAAGATATCACTTTTATTTAAAATAATGAATTAAAACAAATATGGTATGTACAGTAACAAACTCTTTGCTCAATCTTCAAAGTTTGTTTGAAGGGTTTTTCTTTTATTTTTTTCTTTTTTCTTTTTATCTAATTTTTTTTATATTATTTTAATTATTTATTATAGTTTTAGTGAAGAGGGGTTTTTTATTATCTATTTTTGAAACTCTGTTATATATAACGTTAAATGATTTAGAAGAGAATGAATTACAAGACTAAAAAGGATAGTCTACCATCATTTGCATTGTGACCAATGGTGTAATTGCTGTTACAATAATACTAAACCAGTCAGTTGGACCATTAAGGAATTGGTTTCTATAATCTTCATAGACTCTATGATAATCATAAACATCTTTTTCAAGGACTTCACTTCTAGTGACAGCAATACCATTAAATAATAAATTAAAAACACAACGACAAAAGAAAGAAAATACAAGAATAAAACTACAAATCATTTCTCTTCTTTTAATCTTTTTAAATTCAACATCAATAAATGTTTTAAATATTTCATGTAAATGAAGAATAAAAAATATCATTGATATACCACATAAAAGAAAATGAACACTTGATTCAAATCCAAACATTATTTCAAATATTGTAGATGTATATGATGCTTCAACTAATTTAGATGAATAACTTTTTTTATATTTATAATAAAATAATTAACAAACGTACAAAACATCCTTGATACTGCCATAATATTTCACAATAAACTAATAACACAATATTTGATACAATAGTACATACACTAAATCCAATATTAAATGAATTAATTCCATCAAACCATTTTGTTAATGAACTTTTATTATTAGGTAAGAGTCTTGATAATTGATTTTTACTAAAGAAAAAGATAAGTTCTTATTTTCTTAAATAAATATTTTATTGTTTTAATAGAAGAATTACAAACACTGTAGTAATTGTAAAAAAGAATGTAAATAATATTCCATAGACACAT
>NW_001853273.1:0-3700 GCF_000209125.1 Entamoeba dispar SAW760
TAATAAAACAGAATCATTTTGTGATCAATTTTCATTTTCATATAAAAGAATATCAAATACACTTTGTGGAAAACAATATCCAGAATATTTCACACCACAACGAATTATTGTAATTGAAATGAAATGATTTTTATTCATCATTATTTATTTGAAATGAAGAATACAAAAAGTGATGTTAGAATATTAAATATTTCACAATTCTTAATTATATTTAATTTATCTTTTAATTCTGTTTTTATCATTTTAATATGATTTTATATAATTTTAAAATATTGTATGAATAGTTCATTGTTAGATTGTTTTGTTCTTTCATATGATTGGGATAATAATGGATTAAAGCAAAAAACTTACTCCAATGTTTAAACATAAAAGATTTATATGTATAGTGAATTGTGATGATGTTCAAGAGAGTTTTTGTGAAAGAGGTGCTTATGCAATTAAAGAAACTGCTAATTTGTATCATATTGCATATAATGAGTTATATATGGTTGGATGTGATGGAGAAGGTATTGTTGAGAAAGACATAAAGAAACAGGAAAAGGCTATTAATTTTGGAAAGCAAGTTGGTGTAGAACATTTACAATCTATTAATTAACATTCTTTCTTTTTATTCTTTTATTCTCATACTCGAGTTTAATCATCATTATAAACATTTAATTTCTTTATTCTCTTTATCAATGAAGATAAGTGTTATTACATTAATAATTGAATTGTATTTTTGTTGATGATAAACTTTATTATGTTTAACTTATTATATTAATAAATGAATTATTGATGAAGAGTTATTTTGAATTTGATTTTATTTATTGAATATCATTTATCATTCACCAATCATAACATTGTTTATTATTTGTTAAATCTTTTATTTTAATCAATCAAATTTATCAAAAATGAATCAAGTTATTCATCATCATTACTTTCTCTTATTTAAGGCACGAACTGAAAAATCCTCCCATTGGCATATTATTATGAGTAAATCCTCCCATCATTCCAAATCCTCTCATCATTTCATTTTGTTGTTCTGTTATTACTTCAATATTATCACATTCAATCTGGTTGATTGAATTCGATGTATCAATTATCTTTATATTATGACATCTTATCATTTTAACTTCTTTTCCTTTAACATCATCCTTAATATTAATTCCACTACATTCTTCCATTTCAACTTTCTTCAAAGATTGGTTTAACATAAATTGCATGTCATTTATTCTTTTCATTATAAGTTCTTCTTCACATCGGTGAATGATTTCGTTAACTCCAGTACTATTATTTAAAATTGCTTTGTTACATGATACACTTAAATTGAAAACAGGAAATTCAGAGTTTTCAATATGTATTGTGTCAATGTTTACATTATGAGAACATGATCTTACTGAAATATCCACTTTACTATCAATAACTTCTAATAACTTTTTAGTGCCATATATTTCAAAATCAATATTCTCACATTTATTAATTGATATTGATCTAGCATATCCTATTGTTGATCTATTATCTTGATTATTAAATCGAGTTTCTTTATTATTCTTACAATTAATGAATTGAATATTTCCATAGTGTTCATATTCTCCTTCAAGTGTGATATTTTTACAATTTTCTATTGTAACATCACTATTAATATCACTTTTAATTTTAATATTACGATCATGAATATTTCTTATTATAACATATTTCTTATCTGTTTCTATTTCTATATCTTTATTTGTATTATCCATTTCTATTATTTCTGTATCTTCTTTTATAACTTTCTTTGTTTCTGGAATATTACATTCTTCATTATCTATTGTGATGATTTCTTCAATATTATCTAACTTCCCTGTGATTTCTGTATTTTTACATTTTGTTATTTTCATTTCTTTGATTTGATTCTTGTTGATTATGAATTGACAATTCTCACATTCATCAATACATAATTTCTTACATTTATCAAATAACTCTTCAAAGATATAATCTTTCATTGATACAATATATATCTCTTCTGCTTCTTTCAGAGGTACTTTGATGTATTCTTTAATTAATTTAAATATAATTCTTTTTGGTTTAATATCAATTTCCTTGATTGTAGATTCAATAACTTTCATTGTATTACATTTTTCATTTCCTCTAATACTAACTTCATAAGATTCTACTATTATTAATTTATTAATTGGACATTTTGATTTTACATTAATCTGATTTCCTTCTATTATTTCAATATTTTGTTCATTATTTGATTCTATTTCTAATGTGAAAGTATCACCTTCTTTAATATAAATATCAGTTGATTTATTTGTTGATAATTTGAATTGTGTGTGAATAGCCCTTTCTAATCTCAATCTTTCAATACAATCTGATTTAATATTAATTTTACATTGGTGACATTCAACCACTTTAACACTCCTCAATTTATTTGATATTAAACTAATATTTAAATTAGAACATTGGGCTAATTGAAGTTCTTCAAGATTTGGGAATGTGCTTATATTTTCTTGTATGTCTTTCCAGTATTTTCTGTTGTTTGTTGTTGTAATTTCTTGTTCTTCTTTTATTTCATTTATCTTTAGTTTATTAACTCCATATAGTTTTAACTGTTTTAAATTGTTTATTGATTTAAGTTCAATGGTTGAGTCACATGAACCTACTTCTAAATACTCCAATTGTTTGTTATCGATTATTAAATTTAACATTCTTGATTGAACACAAATGTATTTGATATATTCAGGTAATTGTGGTATTTTATTCTGTAGTGAGTTGGTACTATTTCCAGTTGTTTGTTGATTTGGAGAGGTAAATAAAATAGAATCAACATAAAGATCATTAAGAATCTTATAAACCTTCTTTCTATTCTCTTCATTACTAATATCTTCTATATTCACTGTAACACTAGACATATCATTAAATCTGGGTTGACTAAATACATTTACTTTTACATTTGAAAATAATGAATCACTTGGTGATCTAACAAATTTAATATTTGTTTCATTATTTGGTTTCACCAAAAGAATATTTGATGAATAAATTGTAATACCTTTTGGTATATTTATTTCGCTTTCTTGTTCAATGAGACCTCTTGTTTCACAAATGACAATAATGTTTTTATTCTCTCTAGCCTTAATCCAATTATTGTTTATTCTTCCATAAATGATCATTTCACTTGGATACATTGATTCTTCTATTTTCATTTTATCAAATATTTCATCAAATCGCTCAGCACAAATTTCGTTGAATCTTATTTTAATTCCTTTCTTCATGTTTTGAACAACCACTTCCATCATTTCTTCCATAATATTTGAAAAACATGTCATTGATTCAACTTTTTGAATAATTTTAGCCATTCGCTCCTTTTCTTCTTCTGTCATTTTTTGATGTTGTAGATTAAGTTGATTGTTTGCATTTACTATTTTGACTGTGCGATTGAAACTGTCTAATTCATAATTTCTAATATTCTCAACTTTCATTAATACTGATTCATCAACAGGAAGTAAATTGCAATTACATGTTGGTGGATTAAATATGTTACAAAACTTATTAACATCTCTTTCTGATGTAAACCATGGATTAACTTTCAATGAGTTAATTGCAATTCCACATTTCTTGTTAATCATTTCAATGTTTTGAATGTCATTCATGTCTTTAACATGAAGTGCTACTTTCATTAAATAAACCATATCAAGTTGTTTCATTTCTCTTATTTTATAATTTAGTGATCTACTATCTT
>NW_001853273.1:3800-5500 GCF_000209125.1 Entamoeba dispar SAW760
ACATAAAGTTATTTGTTCCTTTTGTGATGAAAAACAAATACCATCAAATCTTTATGAATTTCTTCTCTTCAATGAAGTGTATTCTTTTCATAATTACTTGTTATATGTGATAATGAAACAATCCATATCAATCTTATTGAATTGTAAATTTACTTCATTACTTCATGATTATTTTCATTTGGCTTTAGTTAAATTTCTTTAACCATTTTTATCATAACTTTTCATAATACTAATTCTTTGTATATCATTCAATTCCAATTTGTTTGTTACTATCATCTTCCATTTCTTTATTAAATTTATATTTCTTTTTACATTTATTCTTATCACAACCCAATAAATTCATTGAAATAACTTGTTTAATTAAACAATGACACAAGACCCTTCATTCTTAAAATATATATTTCTTAAAACTTCATTCTTTTTTAACCCTTCTGAACATCCATCAAAACAGTTATTTCCTAACTTACTAATTGATGAAGGTATATCAACTTCTTTTAATGATGAACATCCATAAAAACACCAATTTCCGATTTTACTAACTGATGATGGAATAGTAACAGATGTTAATGATTTACATCCATAAAAACACCAATTTCCGATTTTACTAACTGTTGTTGGAATATTAATTGATTTTAATGATTTACATTCTCTAAAGCAACTGTCTCTTATTTCACTAACAGATGTTGGAATATCAACTGATGTCAATGATGAACATTCTTTAAAACATTCATACCCTATTTCACTAATTGTTGGTGGCAGATTAACTGATTTCAATGATCTACACTTACTAAAACAGTAATTTCCTATTTCACTAACAGATGATGGTATGTCAATTGATGTTAATGAATAACACAAATTAAAACAACCTTCTCCTATTTTACTGGTTGTTGATGGAATACTAATTGATATTAATGATGTACATCCATCAAAACACCATTCTCCTAATTTAGTAATTGTTAGTGGTAAATTAATAGATGTTAATGATGAACATTCTTTAAAACAATGATACCCTATTTCACTAATTGGTGTTGGTATATTTATTGTTGTCAATGATGAACATTCTTTAAAACAACTATCTCCTAATTTAGTAATTGTAGTTGGAAGAGTAAATTCGTTAATATCTTTCTTTTCAATGAGCTTTCTATTGATTTCGTTTAGATTATTTGGTATTTCAAAACTAATTAACACTGGTTCATTCATAAATATTCTTTCTTTACTTATGAATTTCAAGTCATCTATATCCATATTGTTTAATGATGAACATCTATAAAAACAATTATATTCTATTTTACTAACTGATGATGGTATATTAATTGACGTTAATGACTTACATTCATAAAAACATTCATACCCTATAACACTAACTGATAGTAGTAAATTAATTGATGTTAATGATGTACACCAACAAAAACAATAATTTGGTATTTCACTGACACTAGTTGGAATGTTAATTGATGATAATGATGAACAACTACTAAAACACGTGTTCCCTATTTCACTAACACTAGTTGGAATGTTAATTGACTTTAGTGTTGAGCAGACTCTAAAACAATTATTTCCTAATTTAGTAATGGCTAATGGTATATTTATACTAGTTAGTACACAAGAATATTCAAAACATTTATCTCCCAAGTGATTTAACTTCTGATGGTATTGTAGTTCCGGTATGTATTTCTATCATAATTTGTGTATTCTATATG
>NW_001853272.1:0-1066 GCF_000209125.1 Entamoeba dispar SAW760
GGTTTTGAATGTTCTTCATATTTCCATATTAATTTCCAATTCCAATTTTTTAATGACCAAAGTTTAATAGAATGATCAAAACTACTTGTTAGTAAGAAATCTCCTTGATGATTTAATTTTACTGATGTAACAATAGTATTATGTGCTGGAATAGTATATCCACATCTTTCCATTCGAATATCCCATAATTTTACAGTATTATCATCAGATGCTGTAATTAATACTCCTCCATTACAATGCCAATCTAAACTAGTTATTGTTGATGAATGACCTTTATACTTTCCTATTTGTTTACCATTTCGAATATCAAATAAATGAACAATACAATCATTTCCTCCTGATGCAAATATTCCACCATCTCTTTGCCATCCAATACATCTTACTGATCCACTATGTCCAGTTTGTTTTAATACACACCCTCCATTCTCTAAATCCCATAATTTTATCATTGAATCATGAGATCCTGTTAATAAAAATCTTCCTGATTGATGAAACTCTACTGCATTCACTCTATCTGTATGACTTTGAATACCAAGTGGTTTTTCTTCATTCTTTGCAAATAATTTAACATATCCTTGTGATGTTCCTACAACAAAATCAATTGGTGCTTCCTCAATAGGTGAAAAATTTAATGAATAAATTTGTCCTTCAACATTTGTTTCTCTTGTTTTTGAACAATCACTTAAATCCCATACTCTTACTTTCCCATCTGCACCCCCTGTAATAACATTTTTTCTTCCTACTTTACATCGTAAAACTCTATATTCATCTCCAATCATTGAACCAACATTATGTATTAATTCATATTTATGTTTAACATAATGAACTTCTTCTTGAATTCTTGATTTAGCCCTAAGTAAACTATCAACTAATAACCATCTTCTTATTCCAATTAATTCTTCTCCACCATCAGTGTAATGTAATTTAGTTATTAATTGATCTATTTTTTCTTCTGTAAGTGCACATTGTGGAAATCCTTGATCAGAACCAACTTTAGCTAATGCATCTCTTAATCTCTCTCTTCGACTCTCAAATTCTTCTCCAAATAACATAATTGGTTCTCCAA
>NW_001853271.1:0-1161 GCF_000209125.1 Entamoeba dispar SAW760
CTTCTCGACTCCCTTCTTTTGTAGTATAGACAATTACAATCCCATCTTCTATTATCCCTATATCACTTATATTCCTATCATTTAATATTACATCACTAATCATTGAATCTAAATTACTACTTAGTAATTTTGATGAAGACTTCTTTCTTCTAAGTATTTTTGACTTACTATCTGTTTGAGGTAATAATAAATTACATGGAGTGCTTTGTGTTGAAGAACTAGTTATAGAAGAGGTATTACTACTTAAAGCATTTAATGGGTTAAAACAGGAACTACTTGATTTAGAAAATAACCCACTATTTGTATCATTTAGAATATTTGCTAATGAATTACTTTTTTCAATTATTGGAGTAAAAGAACTTCTATTTGGTTTTTGAATTTGTTTAGGGGCAAGTGGATTATCAATTTCTTCTGTATTATTTTGTAACGCATTATCACCTGTTTCTACATTATCACTATTTATACTAGAAATGAATTGTCGTCTATCTGATTTTCTATCATTTCTAAGATTTTGATATTTTTTTTTTAGCATAAATTGTATTTTTTGTTCTTTACTTGATGTAGTTTTTTTTTGATGAGAATTTTCTTCCTCTATCTTTTTCTTAAGTTCTTCAATTTCATTATCTTTTAACTTAATATCATTTTGTAAATTAATACTTTCAGTCTTCATTAATTCAATTTTTCGCATAAGTTCTTGTGAGTTTTTTCTTTCTTTTTCAACTTCTTCATTCCTTTTAGTTGTTTCTACTTTTGTTGCGGTCAGTTCTCTTCTTAATTCATCCACTTTACGAGTCATTAAATTTAATTGCATCATTGCATCATCTCTTGTGGCATCTAAACTTTCTTTCATATTAAGACCAGTAACTTTACCATTTTTTATTACAATTTCTACTGCTGCACACATCGTCATATTACTGCACATACTTTTTTGTGCTAGCCTTAATTCATTTAGTTCTTGTAATGTTTTATTATGTGCAATTTGTTCATTTTGATATGCCTCAGTAATTTCATTGAAACTTTTTGAATTTTTGTCATATCCTTCTTTAAGTTCTTTAATAATTTCTTGAGCTTGGCTAACGTGTTGTTTTAATTTAGCCTCATTTTGAGTAGAATGCCTTAACATCTCTTGGTAATTTTTAAGTTTTTCTTCATATATTGTTT
>NW_001853271.1:1261-4392 GCF_000209125.1 Entamoeba dispar SAW760
TCTTTCATTGCTCAAAAAGATCACATATCGTGTGTGGTAAATAACTGTAAGTTCGTAGTCATCATAGTCATTGGATCAAAATCATCAGTACTAAAGAGTTCTAATCTTCCAAGTTCTTCAGAAGAGCTTTTTGAGTCTTGACTAGATAAATCTTGAGATTGATCACTTACCAATGATCCAGATTGTTCATTATCTTCACTCATTTCTGTTAATTAATAATTATAAGATTATCCTTTAAATTAATAATTATTATTGTTATTTAACTCCCATTACTATTTTTAATTTAATTATTATCAAAAATAATCTTAATAAGGATTTTGTTGTTCTATTCTCTCAAATTATTTACATGAAAAAAATAATTTTATTAAAAAATTTTAACATTCCAAATTTTCTTAATAAAGACAAAAAAATAGAGTAAAAATAAGACATGTAAGAGAAGAATCAATGAAAAAGAAATAAATGGATTTACAATAATAAGAAATACATTTGTTATTCGTGGTTGTGTTCAAGTATCATTTTAGTAATATTCCAAGTGTTAGTATTAGCCCTATAATTCAAATTAATTCTAAAAGGACATTCAGTTTTCTTTGACCTTCTTTTTTTGACTGTTCGTTGTGGAGTAGAAGTTGTTGGTTGTCCTTCTTCACAACTTGAATTAGAGGCAGAAGACCCACCTCTTGGAGAATATGAACAACTTCTATATTTGCCACTACACTGACATACTAAAACAATTTTCTTTTTCGTTCCATCCTTCAGTGTTTTGTTATTACCACTTCCTTTCCTCAATACAACATGTTGTGTTTCAGCCCAAGAAGTTAATACAGTGATTGCCTCATTCATTGTTTCAAATTCTCTTTCACCTGTATATTCTTCTGTGACTAGAAATTCTTTTTCTGGAATAACTTTTTGAACGTTTTTAATAGGAACAGAAAATGATCTTGGTTCGTTATCTTCTGACATATTTGTTCGTATAGGTTTTGATGATTGATATGGATAAATATCATATTCTTGTTTTAATGAGAAATCAGGTGAATCAACTCGTTGTTTATAAATTGTTCTTTCAAATGATGAATAAGGAAAATAAGGGTCTGGAGAAATTGGTCTTATATTATCTCTATATAAATAGAGTGATCGTTGATCTGATACATAATCTAATGGATCTCTTCGTACTGTCATAATTGGAGGAGGTGGTGATGTTCTTTGATAATGATATTGTTGCTGAGGAGAAGATAACGATGAGTGTCTAATTCTATCAATTGAAGAAGGAAATGGTGAAGGTTCATGTTCTGATGATAATTTTGCATATCTCACTGGTGATGTATAAATATTAGGAGAAGATGTTATAGGGCGGTGTGTGAATAATCGAGAATCTTGTTGTGTTTGGTGTTGAGAAATATGATAATCACGATATGTTTCTGATTGATTTGAAGAAATTGGTTGAAGTTGTTGTAATGATTGTTGATGGTATGTAGGGCTTAATGTACCATAATTTACTGCAGAATATCCAAAAGGATTAGTATAAGGTGGATTCATTTGACTATAATTTTTTAAAAGTTCTATTATATTTTTATTAAATTTTCATTTTAAGGGTTGTTTTTTTTTAATTTTTAATTTTTTTTATTCAGTTTGTATTAAAAACTTATTCTTCATTTCTTTTTATTATTCTTCATTTTTACTTTTTAATCTTTTCTTCTTTTTATTTCAAATTTGTTATTCTTTCTTAATTTTTTATAACTAATCATTTTCACGATAACAAACCATTGAACATTTTATTTGAATTACTTTTTTCTTTATATGTTTTTTATTTATTTATTAAATTAAATAAATAATGTATTAAATATGTAATAGTTAAAAAAAATCTTTTCTTAAAGAAAATTATTAAAAACCATTTGATTTTATGAAAAAAAAAATCTTTTTATGAGAATGATAAAACAACTAACTGATTGGAATATAAGAAACTTTTTAATATTTTGTTATGTTTAACGAAATTATCAATCATTTAAGAGAATTAAAAATATAATAAACTAAATAGATTTTTCCTCTGTTGAAAGGCAATTTGATAGATAGTATTAATTTAAAAGAAATATATCATCTTGAGCATTTTATCAAATAAGTTATAAAAAATTTCTTTAACAAAATGAATTAGTACATATTAGATAAATTTATAATTTTTATAAATCTTAGTTAATGAACTGATTATAAAAAAATAAATCAGTAGATGTTTTCTTTAAACAATATAATATAAACAACAGTAAAAAATTAATTAATAACAGAAATTCTATAAAATTGTATTATAAATTAAGGTAGTAAAAGAAATAAATAATATTTCTTAAAATAAACAAAGAATAATAAATACTATTTATTTTAATTATTTTTAAAAACTATTAAATAATGAATGAAAAAGTTTCAATAAAAAAAAATAATATGGTAATTAGAACAACTAATTTACTTAATTTAAATACACTTTTAGTAATTCATTGTTTACAGTACTTCGTTTATTTTTAATTTTTTTTGATAATTTTTCACGTTTTAATGAAACTAAATAAGAAATAATGAATACAGCTATTAACGAAGACAATATTATTACTATACAACTGATACTAACAATAATTATTATATTAGTTTTTGATAACATACATTTAGTTTTGTCTTTATTAATAGAATATCCAGGCTGACATTTAATACATGACACTCTATTTTTATCAGATGTGTCTTCACAAAAAAGACAATAACTTTGACCACTCATTGGTTGATAATATCCAGGATCACATTGTTTACAAAAATTTTGTCCACTCAAATTTTGATAATACCCTCCATCACATTGTTTACAATAAGTATTTTTTTCTCCTTTTGAATATGTTCCTATTGGACACATTAAACATGAACTCGCTCCAATTCCATCTTGATATGTTCCATCACCACAACTTTTACAATTTTTTTGACCTTTTAAATTTTGGTATGTTCCTAGTAAACAATATTTACATCTAGTGATTCCATCATAATCTGCATATGTCCCAATGTCACACTCTTTACAATACGTTGAACCTGTTTCATTTTGGTATGTTCCTGCAAAACATTTTTTACACTCTTGTCCTCCTTCTTGTTCTTGATATGTTCCAACTGGACACAAA
>NW_001853271.1:4492-17647 GCF_000209125.1 Entamoeba dispar SAW760
TGAAGCTCCTTTATTTGAATAATATCCTTTCCCACACTTAACACATACATTCATTCCTTCTCTTTCTGCATATGTTCCATTCTCACATAATGTACATTCTTTACTTCCTTCTCTATTTGAGATTGATCCAATTGGACAAATTTTACATTCTATTGACCTTGTTTCATTTTGATAATATCCTTCACTACACAAATCACATTTAATACTTCTTTCAAATTGAGAATATGTACCTACAGGACATTCTTTACATTGACCCGATCCTTCTTCATCTTGGTATTCTCCTTCACAACATTGTTTACATTCTTTTTGACCTTTTTCATCTTGATACATTCCTTTTGAACAATTATAACATCTATCACTTCCTTTCATTGAAGAAAAAGTACCAGTTGGACATTCTTCACAGTATAATTGCCCTTCTATGTTTTGGTATGTTCCTTCTTCACATAAAAGACATTGGCCATTTACAAAATAAGATCCTTTTGGACAAGGTAAACACTCTTCTGTTGTCTCGTCAAACAATTCTCCTTCTGGGCAGCCTTCATTTTCTTCACTAGAACTACTTGACTCACTTTCAATAATTGTTTCGTAATTAGTTGATTGAACTAAAAAGATAAGATAGAAAAATGCGATGTAATTGATTACTGCTCTTTTCATTTGTTCTTGTAAAAAAACTAAAAGCAAAAAAAAATTTTGAAAAGTTATAAAAATTTTATTATTATTATTTTATAGTTTAAAATCAGTTTTTTTACTATAATTTTTCAAATTTCTTTTCTTATGGAAATTTCTAGAAAAAAGAATTTTTTAGGTTTTTGAATAAAAATAATACAGAAATACTAACCAAAAAATTTTTATTTTTTCTAATAAAAAGTTTAAGAAATAAGTCAAATATAAAAGAACTCTATATTTTTTATCATAATACTTTAATTTTTTCAATAATCTTTCAAAACAATATTTAAAATACTTTTTCTTTCTTTACCTAAAGAAAAACATACACATTTTGAAGAAGAATAAAATTGTTGGTTCTTAATGCTAAAAAATACAAAATATATTTACAGAGAGTAATCAAAAAAAATCTTTACAATATTAAAAAACTTGATAACCATTATGATATAAATATGAAAAGATAAAATCAGTACTGATAGAATCAAATCTCATCACTACACAAAAACAAAAATACTCATAAAATAACAAAATTAAATGAAAAGAAAATAATGATTAAAGTATTCTAAAGGTATTCCTCTTATAAACGTTTTCAAAGAAAACAAGAAACAGAAAAAAGAGGGACGTTAATTGGTTTGGGTATCTAATAATAAGCTACGATATTGTTGATAAAAGTCAGATGTAGAAATTCCAAATAATTGTAATGAACGATATAACCCATTAACTTTAGCCTTTTTCTCACAATCTTTTAATACAACTTCTTGGTCTATTCCTTTATCTGAAGCAGATCCAATATTTTCATGAATAACACCAGTTTTTGTATTCTTTACAGAGACTTTAACAGAGACACAACACTCCCACTGTCCATCAATTTCTTCCATCTAAAGTTATAAGAATTTTAAACAAAATTAATGACTAATGAAAAATAAAATGTATAAAAAACAAACGTAATCAATATTTGTCATATTAAATATAATTTCATAATTCTCACCATGAAAAGCTTTACTCATAATTGACCTTAACTTGTTTTGTTCATCAACAATACTTTGTACATTAACATCAGTTGTTTTAAACTTATCCATTAAATTTTTTACTCTTAACTCTTCACTACTAATCCTTTCTGGGTCAATAATAATTCCTTCTTTTTGACTTTCATTCTTTTTAATCTCTTTTTCTCCTTGAGTAAATTTTCCTTCACTCTTACGCACTCTTGAAACAATGTCAATGACTTGGCTCTGACTAAACTCAGACAATTCACTTTGAGTAAATCGTTTTGGTTTTCTTTCTTCATTACTTTTCATAGACTATTATTGAGTTTTATTATTTTAAACCTTTCACTTTTCCTTTTCATTAATACAAAAATTTAAATTAAAATTTATCAAATGAGAAGTAAATTAAAAACGCTTAGAAGCATTTTCTGTGGACAATAGCTGGTCCTGATTCATCATATTCTTCTTTGGTAATCCACATATTTTGGAATGTAGAAAGTGATGCAAGAATTGATCCTCCAATCCAAACTGAATATTTTCTTTCTGGTGGGGCAATAA
The DNA here is from genome assembly GCF_000209125.1 of Entamoeba dispar SAW760. NCBI lineage: Eukaryota > Evosea > Mastigamoebida > Endamoebidae > Entamoeba > Entamoeba dispar. Next base: position 6,700 of record NW_001853271.1, read on the forward strand.
CCTTAATCTTCATTGTTGGTGGTGCTAATTGAATCATTTCCTTTTCAAGTCTGGTGTTAATACCTGGATACATTGATGTTCCTCCTGAAAGAACAATATTTCCATAAAGATCCTTTCTAATATCAACATCACATTTCATAATTGAATTGTAGGTAGTTTCATGAATACCATTACATTCCATACCAAGGAATGATGGTTGGAAGAGTGCTTCTGGGCATCTGAATCTTTCATTTCCAACTGTGATAACTTGTCCATCTGGAAGTTCATAGCTCTTTTCAAGTTCACTGCTTGATGCTGCTTTTTGCATTTCTTCATTGAAATCTTCTGCAACATAGCAAAGTTTTTCTTTAATATCTCTAACAATTTCTCTTTCTGCAGTAGTGGTGAATGCATATCCTCTTTCAGTTAAGATTTTCATAAGATAATCAGTAAGATCACGTCCTGCAAGATCAAGTCTAAGAATAGCATGTGGAAGTGAGAATCCTTCATAAATTGGAACAGTATGTGAAACTCCATCACCTGAATCCATAACAATACCAGTTGTTCTACCTGATGCATATAATGAAAGAACTGCTTGAATTCCAACATACATAGCTGGGGTGTTGAATGTTTCAAACATAATTTGAGTCATCTTTTCTCTATTAGCTTTTGGATTCATTGGTGCTTCAGTTAAAAGAACTGGATGTTCTTCTGGAGCAACTCTGAGTTCATTATAGAAAGTATGATGCCAAATCTTTTCCATATCATCCCAATTGTTGACAATACCATGTTCAATTGGATATTTAAGAGTAAGAATACCTCTCTTTGATTGTGCTTCATCTCCAACATATGCATCTTTTTGACCCATACCAGCCATAACTGAAACATGTCTTGGTCTACCAACAATGGATGGGAATACAGCTCTTGGAGCATCATCACCAGCAAATCCAGCTTTACACATTCCAGATCCATTATCTACAACAAGTGCTTGAACTTCTTCGTCTCCCATGTTTATTTAATGACTATTTCAGTTTGATGTGATCTTTAAATACCTGGTTTTTGGAGTTCACTCTTTATTAAACTCCAAAGTTCTCCCTTTTTTTATATTTTTTTCACCTCCTTTTTTAGGATCTTTTAATTGTTAATTCTATTAAATCAAGATTTTGTCTCGTTTTTTGTTTTTTTTTTCAAAAATAAGTTTTTACAACAGTTAGAAATTCATCATTCAAAATAAATTTTTAGAAGTTTAGTTTTTGAAAGTGTATATTATTATAATAAAATGATATATATATCAAAAAAAACCAATATCATTCAATTATTTAATTAGAACCAATCAGAGTACCATTGGATTGTACCATCTGCACCAGTAGAGTAAATCCATGGTAAGAATGGATGGAATGCAATGTCAGTTCCTCCTAACTGACCCTTTTTTTCATGACCACCAAGTTTAACAATTGGAATTAGTATTGGATCAACAGTGACATCACTTGAAGCAGCCCCATGCATTACTTGAATTTCAGCGTCATCACCAATAGTTGCAAATAATGGTAAGATTTTATGAACATCAACAGCTCGTACTGCAGCTGTGTGAAGTCTTAAAACTTTAAATGGATCTAATCCAGCTTGAAGATCATACCAAATGCATTTCTTATCGAATGAACAAGCAATAAGGTGATCTCCACATGGATGGAATACAATATCAGTAATACTTTTAGATGGAACATTTAATCTTTTTTGAGTAACTCCTTTCTGTAAATCAATGATAACAATTTTAGATAAAGTAGCAATAGCAATCATTGGCTTTAATGGATGGAAAACACAACTTTGAATAAATCCTTTTAAATTCTTTGCAGGGTTTTGTGATCGTTTAGTTGGGAGATGGTGAATAACACAATAACTATTTGAAGAAGTTCCAAATACACATGCTAAATATGATCCTTTATGATGTAATGACAACCTTTTAACAAGATGTGGATGGTGAATAGCTAAAATGATACCCTCTTGTTTTAATTCATCATTTGGAGTAATAAACGAAGTTTTGTTTTCAAACACTTCAACCTTAACACTGTCTAATTCATAAATAGAATAATCAGTATCAACATCTCTAATATCCAATTTCATTCCATAAACAAATTCTCCTACAGCAATAAATAATACATCATCTTTTCCCCATTGAATGTCTCTAATAGCTTCAGGGAAATTAATTCTTTTAACTTCCATTCCAGTAAGAGCTTCTGTAATAAGTATTGAACCATCATCTCCTCCAGAAGCAACATATTCTCCACTTGGATCAACAACAATACACCTCATAACTTCTTTAACTTTAACAACTCCATTTCTATTTGAAGGGAATGGTCGTAATTCTTCTAATGGTGGAAGAATTAATTCTTTCAATGGATCTCTATGCTCAGGAACTTTAACAAGTCTTCTTGGTGCAACGTAAAGTTGAAGACATCTAGAATAAATATCATTGAGAAGATTAGAGTATTGTGGAATATCCATTAAACGATCATAGTTTGTGTTATTTTCATTCTTATATTCTGGAGCAGGATGATATGATGCTGAATTACCTGGTAATTTAACTGGTGGAAGAGGAAGGTGATATTTTTTTTTATGAACTCCAGCACCCCAAATATCCTTCACACGTGCCTTTTTTGTAACTTTTTGTGGAAGGGTGATAAATTGTTTACGTAATTTGGCAGCCAATTTCTTAATAAGAATATGTTCTTTTTGTGATGGAATAAATCTTTGTTTAGGTGGGGTATAATCATTTAATGGAATCATCCAATCATCATATGCATATGACACTGCTGGAAAATCTTGTTCTAATTGAGCATCACTCTTGTTAGAAATAATTGCATTAACTAATCTAATATCATCAGCATTTAATACTGTAGCATTTCCATATTCATCATAAACTGTTTTATAATAATTAGGGTCATCTGTCATAGCAAGGAATTGGTCAATAGAATCTAACTTTCCTTGTGTTGGTTTAGGCAAAGGCTTTCCTGAATGGTCATATCCTTGATGTTCTAACTCATTATACCACTCCAATGGAATATTTCCTAAGGTATCAATTGACTCTTCATCTGAAGTGTTTATATCATCATTCTCATTATCATAAATATCACGAACAGACATCTTCTTTTTATTTTATTTTAGGGTTTTTATTTTACAGTTTTTTTATATTTTAATCAAATAACACAAAATATAATCAATTGTTCATTCAACACTTTCTTTAATTTGTTTTGTTATATATGAAATAAAAAACTCTCTCCAGTTATTATGTTCTAAGTCGTTTAAGTATGGAAGAACTTTTTTCATTAACGAGTCTTTAATAACAATTTCTTTACATCCCTCTTTATAAATAACTTGTTTTAATACAGGAAACAGACAAGCCAACATTGCTTTGTAAGTTCTGTATTTCTTTCCATCAATTATAATATTAATATTTCCTTCATTTTTATTTAGTCTATGTAAGTCTTGCCATTGAATAAAAGGAATACAATACATTTTTACTAGTTCTTCTCCTCCTTTTTTTTCAATACCAACTTTTATTTTTTCTTTCTCAATTTTGTCAGGTATATTATTAATTAATTCACTTAGCAATATACTAATTTGTTGTTCAAGAATTACGTTATTTCCAAAGTAAGTTGTTCCAGAAATTATCATAGAGATTAATGGTATTACAACACTTTTCTTTAAATTCACTTTTGTGATTAATATTTTTTTATTAATCAAGTCTTTAAAGATTGGTAACGTTTTAACTAAAAACAGTTCATAATAAATATTTCCATCTATACACATAATTGTGAAAACATCAGTATCATATATAAGACTCATTAAAAAATATATAGTTTGTGAGAATTTAGGAACTTCTTCACTTGAAAGGATTGAATCTCCAATTATCAAGTCATCAGTTAATGAGATTAGATCTCTATTTTTATCTGTAATATCAACATTTGTTCTCATGCCAAATACTATTTCAGTAAATAAGTCTATAAGTATGTGTTTATTTCCTTGGCAGAATACATGTACATACCCATCACTATATATTACTTTCCTAATTATTTCATAAGAAATTTCATTTACAACACTAAATTGTTTGTATATCCATTCAGTCCCATTAAAAATTGATATTGCATTTTTTAATTTTCCTAAGTTAATAATTTTTCTTTCAGTAACTTCATTTTCAATAACTTCTTCGTCAATATCTAAGACTGCAATACATCCATTAATATTAATTAAAATATCAGATGATGTTTTAACAGAACTATTTACTAATTTTACAAAAGGAGCAAAGTTTGTAAGTTTTGCTTGGTACAAAATTTTATTATTTAGATTGTCTGGTTGTTGTGACAATAGAATAAGAGTATCATTAAATATACAATAATTCCATTCATTCATTAATATATCTATTGGTTCTATAACACTAAGATCATTTTGTAAATCCCAACGAAGAATTATCGTTTTATTTATTCTATTTATAATGTATAGTTTATTGTCTGAAAATTGTGTTTTTTCAATAACAAAATGTTCCCAATCATATTTGTTTGGTAATTTTTTTTGTATAACTGATGTAAATTTTTTGTTTTTAAAGAGTCCACATGATATTGTTTCTTTATAAATCCAAAAGCCATACACTACCCCATCTTTTTTAAATAAGTGATAATCACAATCAACTCCATTATAATGTTCAATACACCCATTCAATGAATAATTTATTGGTCTTTTTTTAAGAAGTTTTGCAATATGTGGTTGTATATTTAATAATTCGCTAGCAATAATTCCATCTTTATTTGTAGTTTCAGTATCAACTCCTTTTGAAATGAGATATCTCACCGCTTGTTCATTTCCTTTATTTGCAACATAATGTAATAAAGTATCTGAACCATTAAAACTATTTACTTTTGAAGAGTCTAATTCAATAACCATTTTAAATAAACTAAAGTTTGTTAAGATTAAAGTAAATAATGATTCATTAAATGAAGATCCTAATTCAATAGCCTTTTTAATAACTTCAAAGTTCGTAGTATCTGTAATTGTAATTACAGTATCTTTCAAATCTCTGATTTGACAACCATTCATAAATTCTGTTAATAGTTGAGTAGTTCCAAATGTAAGAATACTTTCACTTATCATTTTTATACTTGGCTTATTTAATTCAACAATCTCAGGTAATGAACAAATATAAGAAAATAATGAAATTTGATTGGCAATAACACAATTCTTCAATATTTTATCGAAAGGAAGAGAAAATGAAGATTTTATTTTTTTATCATTTAAGTAGATTTGATATAATTCTTCAAACAATTTAATGTCTCCAATTAGTCCTATAATTTCGAGTACTTTAGAAAGTAATTCTTTATCTGGTAGTTTTTTTATGAGATCAAATAAGATGACCTTTTTATTCAATGTGATTTCCCCAAGTAATAAGTAATAGACAAGACAGTATAAATTTCTATTTTTTTTATTATTGTTTATAAATTGATGTCCAGTTGTATTACCTAATATAAGTTGGTATCCATCTATATCACCTACTTGACACGCAGCAGTTAAACAACTTTCTTTTTTTGCATAAGATTTAGACCTATCACATCTCCTTAAAAGTTCTATCATAAAATCGGTATTATGGGAATAAATAATCGCTGCAAAATCTGTTTCAAAGTCATTTGGTAAAAGCTGAAATAAAGGTAATGGAAGTCCTATCAAACCAGAATGTTCAGGTATTTGAATATATAATGGAGTAGTAGTACCATAGTCATAAAGATAAGGAAAAATTCCATCATTAATATCAAGTATACTTGGTAAGAAATTATCATATTCTACTATTAATTTTGTATCAAGAAAATCAATTTTTATTTGAAAAATACCATTAATATAAACTTCAATTGATTTTCCATCTAGTTTTATTCCTAGTGCTGTATTTTGATGAATTGGTTGAATTATTTCTTCTGAGGAATAAAACGAAATAATTCCATTACTCATTATAGTTATTGTATTGTTATTGTTTTTTCCATTAATGTGTAATAGAAATGAACACCCTTTAAGAGGAACAAATTCTATCACTGTTGGTTTATTAACTAAAAGTGTTTTTGTAGAAAATGTTTTGCCTTCTTCAAAATAAAAGTGGTTGTTAACTCGAGGTGCAGTAAATAATGCTTCGTAGTGAAATAAGTCTGGATTTGAATCAGTTTTTTCTTTACAAAAAAGTTCAACAAGATTAGTATGACCATTATGAAGTAATATCCTTCTTAATTCACTCTCTTTTACACAACTATTTACCATAAGTACTTCTTTTATACCAAAAATTGCTCCTGCAACTTGACATTCCACAGTATTGGCTTCAAGTAAGTCTGTTTTTTTCATTTTACGTATTACATTTTGATTATTTTGGAAAATATATTCTTTCACTGACATCTCTTCTTATTTAAGATATATCTTTGATTTATGAGATGATCAAAACTCAAAAATTCCAGATTGAACTTAAACTGAAAACAATCCTTTTTCTGTATTGACGAAACAATAAACTTAAAACAAGAAACAAAGAGTGAAGAATGACTCAGTGAATTTTTAGTTGGTCCCTGTTTTTTTGGGATTTTCCCCAATAATTAGAAATTATTATTAATAACAATTTATTCTTTATAAAACTATTAAAAATTTTATTATTAAATAAGTTAATAAATAATGACAAATTAAAAAAAAAAAAATAAAAAAATTATAAAAAAAATTAATAATAAAGAAATATAAACAAAATGGGAGATGTCTCGAAATTTGAATATGATGATTTGTCTTTCTTTGGAAAAGATCTAAAATACACTTTAGATATTCAGTTATATAATACAAAAGGAAACGGAGACCAAACAATATCTTATAATGATGAAATGAATTTAATAGCTCAAATTGATCAACTTACAAACATCGAAGAACAACCTATTAATTGGGAAATATTAAGTAATCAAAAAGAAATGATTGATGGTGCTTTGAGAATTATTGAAGATAAGCTATTCAATACCTCTTCTTCTAATTCTCAGTTTAATAAATTTTTATGGGGTTTATTAAATTCTCATCCATCATTCCTTAAATTTAAAGAAGCGTTGACAAGCGTTATTGGACCAATTGCCTTTGAATATACAATAGAGTTATGGAAAACTCTTCTCTACCTTGGACGTCTGTAATTGTATTATTTATGTTATATATCCCATTTTAGTTGAATAAAAAGAACTGAAAAAAGTATTAGTCAATATGAATATAGGTGCACCACTTAAAATTTTTCATGAAAGTAAAGGTACAATAGTTACTATTGAGGTAAAAACAGGAGAGACGTACCGTGGTAGAATGGTTGAAACAGAAGATAATATGAATTGTCAGTTAAGAGTTTGTCTATTTTTTTCATTTTTTATGACAATAAAATAATTTATTTATATAGGATGTAACTATTACTGCAAAAGATGGAAGCCAATCTAGGACTGAGTACATTTTTATTAGAGGTAATCAAGTTCGTTTTGTTGTTCTTCCAGAAATGTTTAAAAATTCTCCTTGTTTAAAATCAAGTGAATTAAAAAAACATGTTCAAGCAAAAAAACCAAAGAAAAATAATAAAAAACCTGCTCTTGTTCAATCTTCAAAATAATACTAAAACCTATTTGAATTGATTTTTTATTTACCTTTTAAATAGTATTTTTTAAACACTTAGTAAATAAATTTATAACTTTTTTAGAGTATTTTAAGAAGTTCCTTTTTTTGTTTGTCTGTTAAAATTGTTGGATAATTCACATTTAAATGTAAAACCATATCTCCACGTCTATTTAGTACTAACATCCCTTTACCTTCAAGGATAATATCTTTTCCTTTAAGGTATTGCTCATTCAATACTAGTGAAATATTTTCATTATCAATATTTTCTATCTCTAATTTAATAACTGTCAAATATTCTTCTAAAGAAACGTCAGCTGAACAATGTAAATCACTCCCTATTAAATCAAAAAGTTCATGTTTTTTAACTTGAACAATAAACACTAAATCACCATTTCTATAACCATATTTTTTATTACCTCTATTTTCAAATACTATTCTGGTACCAACCTTTGACCCTTCAGGAACTTTTACTTGAACAGTATCTATTTCATAACTTTGTTCCCCTAATTCAGACACTATCCGTTTAAATCTAACCTCTTTTTTTGTTCCAAAAAATATTTCTTCGAGTGTTAAGTTTAAATTGAATGTTAAATCTTGAAGTTTTTTTCTTTGAAAACTTGGCCCTCCTGCAAACATTCCAAAACCACCAAACATTTCTTCAAAAAATCTGAATGGGTCTGTCGCATATTCACTTGTTCTGAACACAAACTGATCTCTATTGAAAAATTCAGAATGTGAAGTATTAGAACCTCTTGTAAATGCCTCTTTACCATATCTGTCATACAACACCCGTTTATCTTTGTCTGACAATATCTGATAAGCCTCAGTAATTTCTTTAAATTTTTCTTCTGCTTGTTTATCTCCTGGGTTCTTGTCAGGATGATATTTTAAAGCCTTCTTTCTATATGCTTTCTTTAATTCTTCGTCTGAAGCTGTTTTAGAAACATCAAGAATGGTATAATAATCATCAGACATAACGGATTATCAATTCTTAGTTTTGGTGATTTATTTTTTTATAAAAATGATAAACTTTTCAGACCATTTAAAGGTTTAATTAATAACAAACACAACTTATAATAATACTGTCAAAGAAGAAAAACATAACTCTTTGTGGTGGAAGAAACAAAACATGACCAAAGAACTTATCATTACTACAGAAGGAAATGCTATTTGAATAACCACCAATTTCTTTTACTAAAAGTATTAAAAAATACCAGACCAATAAGAAGCGGACCGTTTTCATATCTTTTTCTAACCAACTACAGGCTCATGAAGAATCTTTAAATTATCACGTGAGATTGAAAAACAAAAAAATCACGAAAGAACTTGAAAACATAATAACTAATCTTAAAACTCAGAAGAATGAAATAAAATATAAAAAAAATAAAAGTAAAGAATTGAAAAATAAAAAAGAAACTAAAAATTTATAATTTTATTAAGAATATGAAATTCACCTTATTTTTGTTTTTAATTGCAACCTCTTTTGCATTTTATGAAGAAGATTTTCTAGACGATTTTGAAGATGACTTGGATGATTATGAAGATTTCTTTGATGATGATGAGGAAGATTTTCTTGATGAAATGGACGATGAAGACGATTTTAATGACTTTGAAGAAGACAAATTAGAAGATCTCAACAATGAAGAAAATGATGAATATGAATTAGAACAAGACGCTGGTGGGGCAGATCCAAATGCTGCTCAACAAGGTGGTGCTGACCAAAGTGCTGGTGGAGCACAAGGAGGAGCTGCTGGTTCATGGTCACAGGAAGCTGAGAGTCAAGGTGGACAATCGCCTAATGCCATTATTGTTTCTGCTCAACGTTTAATCGCTGAAATGCAAGCTACGAGATAAACAAAGTATTGTTTCACAGTTGAGATAAAAACAGTACTACTGATTTAATTATTTTTCAATCTTATATTTTTTTATTAAACCATTATTACTTTACTTAATTATTAAATCATTAACGCACAATCAATTATTTCTTTTTGTCAATATTCATTTCTTTAGATTTTTTAAATTCTTTCTTCATAATAGGTTTCTTGGCTTCTTTCTTTGAATCTTTATTACTTTCTTTTTTTTGTATAGGTTTCTTTTCTTCAGAATGTCTCTTATCCTCATGAATAGGTTTCATATTTTGCTCAGTTTCATGGATAAATTCTTCCATAGTTTTTGTGTAATCGTTATCAATGAAAGGGACCTTTTTCATGTTTAATTTTAATGAGTCATACTTATGTTCAAAGTTTTTCCAATCCTCTGTCATCTTCCACTTCTTTTCATTTTCAAGTGCATATTTCATATTTTACTATATTCTAATGAAAAAAATAATATAATTATAATAATATTAATGATTTTCAAAAAAAAATAAAGAAAGAAGATAAACCCTAAAATGAAGAACTAAATAAAATTGACCTAAATAGTTGTTTCGTTGTCTGAATGAAGGAATACTATATCACTGCCAGATGTACTGATAAAGCTCACAACCCAAATGAAATCTTCAGATCAAGAGTTTTTGCACCAAATTATGTAGTTGCTAAATCTAAATTCTGGATGATGTTAAAGAAACAACACAAAGTCAAGAAGATAAATGCAGAACTTCTTCAATGCCAACCAATTTTTGAAAAGAATCCAACTGTTGTTAAGAATTATCAAATCTTCTTAAGATATGTTTCTGCTGGTGGAATTCATAACATTACTAAACAATACAGAGACGTCACTAGGGTTGGTGCTGTTAGACAAATGTACAACGACCTTGCATCACAATACAGAACAAGACAAGACAAAATTCAATTAATTAGTATTACCACTGTTGGAGATAAAGCTATTAAGAATCCAGTTCTCCATCAATTTGTTGGACACCATGTTAAATTCCCAATGGTACATTGTAAACCAGTTATTGCATCAAAGAGATTTAATCTCCCAATTAAAGCTGGTAAATTGACTACAAAGCTTTGCTAATGAAATTTAATTTGGGCATTTGTTATGTGTTGGTTTGTTTTATTTACTTTTTAATTGTTTTTTTAAAAGAGAAAAAATGTTTTTTTTTTGTTTATAAATCTTAAAGTCATAAGAAATAAAAATAAACGTCTCTTCTTTATTAATAAAAGATGAACTTAAAAATATTAATTAATGAGTAAAATTAAAAAACGTTGTATATTAGAACAATTTTATATGATGTCAGTTGCTATGTATTTGTATGACTTTGATTCATTAAAGTTATTCTGTTGTGTTAATAAAAAATGTGAAGGAGCTACAAGTAACTTAAAAATTAATCCTAATTTTCAAGACTCATTATATTATAGAAGGAAATGTACATTAAAACAAAGAACTA
>NW_001853271.1:17747-23808 GCF_000209125.1 Entamoeba dispar SAW760
GCTTAATTCTTTGATCATATTGATACATTAAGAGGGTCATTTAGTATGATTTCTTCATTTCCATTAGAACAAATTAAAAGTTATCCATTATTTGATATATTTCATGAAGGTTGTGGTAATAATGATTTATTTAAAGAAATACAACCTAAAATTACTTCACTAGAATTTATTTTTAATGGAAGGTTTGAAGGTACTGCTTACATGCCGTTGTTAAAAAAATTAAAAGTTATGTTTTTAAATGATGGTAATTCTTTGGCCTCTTTACACTTTCATGTAAATTCACTTATTTCTATTCTTTCACAAAAAACTATTGGTTCTCTTAACCATTTTATTATTATTTGTTTTGGGTTGGATGATTGTTTTATTCCTTTATTACAAACTGTTCAGTCAATATATCCATCTTGTCAAATTGCGATTTGTGTTAAAGGCTCAGTTTCTATTTCAGTAGCAACGAAATTCACTCCTTTTGCTACAATTATTCAAACCTCAAAAGAGGCTATGTTTTATGGAGAATTAGATAAAGAATTACGTGTTGTTGCTCTTCAAGAAATTCATTAATTTTTTGTAAATCTTTATTATTTTTAATCTTTTTAGGATAGTTTATGAAAGGACAATAATAAAAAAGAAAAGTGATTTGATTGAGAAAGAAAAAAAAATAAAATTTATTGAAGAATTGGCTTCTTTTCTTCTGCTTCAGCTTGTTTATCTCTTTCTATTTGTTGAACAATTTCTGCTAATTTAGTATCATTTAACATTGTTAATTTATAATCACTTGTAAAAACAGCAACATCAATATTATTTTTACTTTCAACAACTTCTAAAAGAGCTCGAACAACAACCACAACTGCTTTGTCTATTTCCATATTATCTTCATACCCTTTTACTAAATATTCATCAACAGTTTTTGAATTTCTTCCAACAACATGAGCTTTCCATTCTGTCCATGTTCCAGCTGGGTCAGTTTGATATAGTCTTGGAGTTCCATCAGGATCAAATCCTCCGATAAGAGTAGAAATACCAAATGGACGACTTCCACCTTGTTGAGTATATTTTTGTTGATAGTTGGCAACTGCTTTTGTAACATATTCAACAGTTGGAGCATCTTCCATTGACATACGATAATTTTGTGCTTCAAGTCTTGCTTTATTAATTAATACTCGAGCGTCTGCAGTTAATCCAGCAAATGTAGTATAAATGTGTTGATCAATTTGTTGAATTTTTCTTACTGTTCTTGGGTCTTGTAATTTGGCAATTGATTTCTTTTCAACACCAAAAATAATACAATCTTTTCCTTTAACACCAACTGAAACTAGTCCTTTACTCACAGCTTCGAGTGCGTATTCTACTTGGAATAAATGACCATTTGGTGAAAATACAGTAATAGCTCTATCGTATGACATTTCCTTTATTTGAACTAATTTATTGAAGTTTTTTATTTTTTATTTTTTTAATTTCTTTTCATTTGATATAAATAAGAATTATAATCTATATTTATGTGAAGAGTATTAATGAAAAAGAGATGTAAATTAATATTGTTGTGGTGCTTGGCATATTACTGGTGGGTAACCTTCACCAAGATATACTCTTCTATAATAAGCGCTGAGTTCTCTTATTCTCTTCAATGTTATTTTTAGATCTCCAAATCTATCATTTAAAGGAATAGTAATATCTATTGATTCCTGTCCTTTAAAGTCAGGCCATACAAATTCTGCCTTTACTAATTCAGGATCTTTTTCTGTTGATATACTAAACGCCTTTTTGTTCATAAGTCTGATAATACATTTTTGTCCAACAAAAGCAGGAATGAAGAAAGAGTGGTTCCATTCTTTAGGCATATATGTGTGATGTCTGGTTCTTTCTCTAAGTAATACAGAAGTTACATACTCTACTTGGTTTGACTCTAATCTAACATAAGGTAAAACATTAAACAATCCAGCGAAAGATATACCTTCTAGACGTCTAACAATAACTTCACATGGAAAAGCAATATTTGAGGCATAATCTTTTTCAGAAGGAATCTTAGTAGGTTGAACATTTTTGTATATGCTTTGAATACATTTACAACTAACAAAACATGATCCTCCTGGTTCCAAAGTAAATCCAAACTCAGTCTTTTCATCTTGATGAAAATCTGGTACGAGATAAAATCCTTTCACCAGTTGATCTCCTCCTTTCTGAGATGAGGTTGAATTAAGAAAAGCAGAAAAAGAAATTACTTCTCCTACATGAGCTAAAACATAAAAAGTTCTTCCTCCTCCCATAAGTCGTTCTGGTCCATAATTAATAGAAGAAATTTTGGTAATACCACCTCTAAATTTTCCAAAACTTGTTTCCCATTCACCAGTTAATGTCTTTGGTAATGGAGATAAAAACATTCCATGATTTAATCCATACCCAAGAACAAGTCCAAGAACATACTTAACATCAAGTCTAAGAATTACTGGTTTGTTGATGTCACAATGAGGTTCAAGTTGTGGTGGAATTCCTCCTGAAATACATTTTGTACTAAAAGTAATTGTTCCTTTTGTGTCTAAATGAAGCACATAAAAATCTGTTTGGCCTAAAATTAATTGAGGAACTGTCCATGATACTTTTCCCATAAAATCATCTCTTCCAATCAAATCTCGATCATAAACTAGAAATTCTATTGTACTACCAGCAATTAACTTTACTTTAAATGTTTCATCCCAGTCTGGTTCTACAGTAAGTACTTTTGTTTTACTCTTAAATTTTTTTCCACCAATAGTAAATTTTACGTATGGATCAGAAGTACATATGTCACATACTTTTAAATCTCTTCCACAAATGAGTTTTAGTTCTACTTCCATGAACTTCTTTTTAAATAAAATTTATAGTTTTATTTTCCTTTAAATGAGGGAAAAAATGCTTCTAAAATAATCCAAAATTTTCTATTTTAATTCCTCTTTGATTAGTCTTTATATTTCTTCATTTACTCTTTGATGTAATTTCACTTTGCTGGATTTCTTTGTTTTTTATTTGATACTTTCAAGTTCATTCTTTTCTATCAACAGACTGCTTTCAGATAATCTAACTGTCGTATTATTTTTTATTTTTGAAAAAAGAAACTAATTTTGTCACAAAACTTTATACGAAAATTGAAGATTGATTGAAAAAACCATCAAAATCCTTCAGAAAATGAAAAATAAATTTTTAGGGTAAATGATAAGAATTAAAAAGAAATTGTAAGGAATTTAATGGATTTCAATTATCAAAAAGGGGTTTCTTTATTTCTTTTAAACGATTTTGAACTGAAAGGTTAGTTCTATAAAATATTATGTCAGAAAGAAGACACGTTCATCAAAGAAATGATTTACTTATTGCTAAAAAACCTGAAGAACCACTTCCATCATTAGAAGTTTCATCATTAGGAGAATGTAAATATAAAAATACATATGCATCACCTGAACCTTTTGTAGATGGAATGACAATGTCTATGTCTGCTATTAAAATTGATGGAATACCTGTTAATGAGTGTGAGGCTGAGTTAGCAGGACCAATGGAAAAAATATTCTTTATTCCAGAAAGAACCAAAGTTGGAATAGTAACATGTGGAGGATTGTGTCCAGGATTAAATAATGTTATTAGAGGCTTAGTTATGAACCTTCAAAATAGATATGGGGTTAAACAAATTTATGGTTTAAAATATGGTTATGAAGGACTTGTTCCTGAATTATCTGAACAAATGAAACTTGACACATCTGTTGTCGATGATATTCATCAAAGAGGTGGAACTATTTTAGGTACTTCAAGAGGAGCTCAAGACCCTAAAGTTATGGCACAATTTCTTATTGACAATAATTTTAATATTCTTTTCACATTAGGAGGAGATGGTACATTAAGGGGTGCTAATAGAATTAATAAAGAATTAAGAAGAAGAGGTAGTCCTATTGTAGTTGTTGGTATTCCTAAAACTATTGATAATGATATTTGTTATACAGATTCTACTTTTGGATTTGATACTGCTGTAGAATTAGCACAAGAAGCAATTAATTCAGTTCATTATGAAGCTAAATCAGCAAAGAATGGAATTGGAATAGTTAAATTAATGGGTAGAGATGCAGGATTTATTGCATTATATGCATCTGTTGCATCAGGAGATGTAAATTTAGTATTAATTCCAGAAGTTGATACTCCAATTGAAGAGATTCTTAGAATGACAGAAAGAAGATTAATGTCAAAAGGACATATAGTAATTGTTATTGCTGAAGGAGCATGTCAAAACCTTAAACCAAAAGATCTTGATCTTGGTAGTGATAAGTCAGGAAATATTGTTCATTGGGATGCTGTTACGTATATTAGACAAGAAATAGACAAATATTTAGAGAATAAAAAAATAGAACATACCATTAAATTTGTTGATCCATCTTATATGATTCGTTCTGCGCCTTGTAGTGCTGCTGATGCACATTTCTGTTTATGTTTAGCTAATGCAGCAGTTCATGTTGCTATGGCAGGAAAAACAGGATTAGTTATTTGTCATCACCATAATAACTTTGTTTCAATACCAATTGAAAGGGCATGTTATTATTTAAAAAGAGTAAATCCTGAAGGGCCATTATTATCAATGATGAAGTCCATTGAGTCTGTTGAATGATTTAATTATTATAAATTTGTGAAAAAATTTTTTGTTTTTTATTTCAAAATAAATAAAAAAAAATTTATAGATGAAAAAAGGAATGATGTTTTTTTATTATTTTTTTTTAACCAATTCATATTTGTCTTCAAATGGAACCATACAATGAAGTTATCTACCAACTTAGTGCTCAAGAGGAAAACAAGAAGAAGTCAATTAACGACTATGTTGCATCATTAAATCAAACCAATATACTTTTTTCTAAAGTACTTCAAAGTCTCATGGAAACGTCAGCAGCAAATAGTCAGACAATAATATCTTTTATTGAAAAACAATCTTCTTCTCAATTGTCTCAGATAGAATACTTAAAACAACAAAACCAACAACTCCAACTCCAAATCAATCAGTTACAACAACAAATCAATGCTTTACAAGGAGCTCATGATTCAACAAAACTTCAATGCAGTAACTTAATTAAAGAAATGGATAAACAAAACACTAATCACCCTTTTGTTCAAAGTCCTAGGTACTCACCTCTAGGACTCCACGTACAAGGTTCTCCAACTACTTCAATCTACTCAACTGACAATTAAATAAAGCTATTGAAAATTTATTTTTTTTAAAATTGGTTAAGATATAATAATAAAGGGTACATTCATTATATTATAACTCAACATTTATTAACCAGTCAGTACAATAATACGTCAACAGAGGAGAGTGTTTTCCGTATGAATATTAATATTTAAATATATTCGTTAGTTTTTAATAAGTATCATATTAGTATTATGATAGGGGATTGGTCTTGATAATTTATTATTCAGTTAGAATTAGATAATTATTTCAATTTAATACACTCTTCTATCAAATATTATGTCACTATTATAACGTTATTTTTTTATGGTATTAAAAATTGGTTGTACAAATCATTTAATTTATTATAAGTAACTTTACACTTATTTATCAAAACATAATCATATTATAATGTTATTTTAATTCGTTACCTTTATAATTTAAAATAGTGTGAAAGAGTAAATTGATTTAACTGTATCACTCCATTATCTTTTAGATTAAGTTCTTATTAACTGTTTAATGAGCATTGATTTATTTTGAATAAGAAAAATAAGAGAATAAAATCAAAATGATTCTTCAATTAAAATGCAATCAACATGATGATTGCTAACAACCCAACAATGGCAAGTGCATTAGTTCCATCTATTGATGTTTCTTCACTTTTACTTTGTTCATCAGATTCACTATAAACTTCATTGTTAGGTGTTGGAACACCTTCAGCTTCAAGAGTCATAGCATTAATTTTGAATGTGATTGGTTCGTCTGTTGTTTCTATTCTTTGTATGGAGAATGTTTGTAATGTATTTTTTTCATCTTCATAACTCAATGGAACATAAACCTTAGTAGCAATTCCAGACTTAACTATATAGTCATATGGTTTTAATTCAGTTTCTGTTT